>NW_027210804.1:375000-390000 GCF_029030835.1 Brachyistius frenatus | reverse complement strand
TGTGTGTGTGTGTGTGTGTGTGTGTGTGTGTGTGTGTGTGTGTGTGTGTGTGCTGAGGGGAAGAAGGTGGGAGTAATCGTCGAAGCTGTCGCTGGAAAATGACACTGAAAATGTGTCGCTGCTGTTTTTTGTTTTTCAAGGACTATAAAGTGACATTTTCAGGAAACGTGGCGATTTGCTTGAGATGCCACGAAACCGACGTCGGTTCTGACGAGTTCTGATCCTCATTTCCTGAACATTATCAAGCAGATTTATAAGGAAACTTAAAGGTCCCATTTTGTATAAATTCAGATTTGCTTTCTTCTTGCTACCTAAATACCGCGCAAGTGTCAAAACGATTCAGCAAACGACGGACCGTTTGGACTTCCTGAAGTTTGTGACGTCACAAACCCCCACTCATGTCACATGTCCACCCTCAGCACGCCCCACTGTCCGACCTTTTATGTATAAGAAGACAGTGAGCGTTTTTTTTTTTTTTTTTTTTTTCTGTCGCGGAGCTAGCACGCTGCAATACTGAAGAAAACCTGTGGTTGGCCGGGGCGTGTGTCACTCAGAAAATTATCAGCCAATCAGAAGAGAGGGTGAAATACGGGCCCTTTAAGCTTCGAATTAACCTCAAGTTGAAATGTTCTGCTCTTTCCACTGACTTTCTTGTTCATGTTGTTACACCACCTCTAACATTCGCCACAGTTAGAGATGTGCGTAAGCAGATTTTTGAACTTCAGACTTTATGCTAAGCTAACAGCCTCAGCTTGTCTCCGGTGCACTTAATGCACAAACATGACAGTCGTAATCTTCCAGTCGATCTCTCACTGAATTATTTCCTGTAAGTATTATTTAAACAGACATAAAAACCTCAAATTCCTCCTTTTCGTAATCAAACACAAAATCAATTCAGCAGAAAAAAAAGTGAAAAACACATCTAGCGGACTGAAACGAACTTCTTACTGCCAGTAATGGAGTCAAAAGGAATACAACAACAACAACAACAACAACAACAACAACAACAACAACCAGGGAGCTCAAAAGAAACTTCCTCCACTCTGAATTCACGAGAAGAAAAAACACAAACATTCAGCAGCTCGGTTGCCAGGTTACAGTAAAGATAAATTTCACTGCGAACACACTTCTCTGGGTTTTGTGAAAGAAGCGTGCAAAAGCGCTGCCATTAATATTTCAGACGAGTGAAGAGAGACAAATTTTAGAGGAAAGATCTTATCACACACACAAAAAAAAAAAAAAAGAGACGAAGGAGTCTGGAGCGACTCAAACGTGACGGAAATAAAAACCGACGGTGGCGTCGGTCTGTTTTTTTTTTTTTTTTTTTTAAATGTGGGGCAGACTTCTTAAAGGAGGAGATCAATTTTTTGTTTTTTTTTTTTGCTGAGTCGTACCGGATCTGCTGATTGGCTTCGCTGCGGATCTTCAGCACCTCCTTGCCCTTCAGCTCCAGCTCTTTAGTCAGAGTGCTGATGTTCTCGTTGAGGGTGTGGATCTGGTGGTCCAGCTGAGCGATGTGGTTCTTCCTCCTGGACACCTCCTCCTGCAGCTCGGTCATCCGGCCCAGCAGCTCGCGCTCCTACGAAAGAGGAACGGAAATAATAATACAAATCTGCGTTATTGTGTTTTCAAGTGACTCAGCTTCTTTTTTTTTTTTTTTTTTTTTACTTGAGGAAGTATTCTTTCTTTTGTTTGATAAAAGGACCGCTTCGCCGATTTCGCCTTTTTATTGGCTTTTTGTGGCTCTGGAAAAAAAACACAACACACAACCGTCGGTCATTTTAAACGGGGGATTTCATATCTTTAAACTTTATGATCAAAAGCCGTCGTCACAAACTGGAAGCACAGAGTTTAAAATGAGCGACGTCGCCCGTTATGAAGTCTCGAGTTCGGATTTTGGCCGGCGCCATCTTGCGAGTTCGGAGCAGGAAGTGACCATATTTGGGCGAACTCAAACTTGTTAAAGCTGCAGGATTGGACTGTAAGGAAAAAAAGAGAATCTCATCTGTGCGATATAAGAAACGATTGCTTGTCTATTTGTGATTGCTACGAATTCTTTTTCTACTTTCGTTCAAACCACAAAAACGAAAAAGGTCGATCCTTATTGAAAAGAAACCAGATACATGTATATATATATATATATATATATAAAACTGTGTATAATAGACATTTTATGACTGAAATAATGATATACACTCTCTACATTTTGGTTAAACAGAGCCCACAAAGTTGTGTCTTGTCAATTTAGCGGTAAGTCTCGCTTCCAATTTGAACCCACGAGTCCTTAATGAGTAAAACTGCGGCGTTCGTGACGGGAGTCGAAGTCGGGTCCTCCCGTGCCAAACGGATCGTCGCGATTAGAGTCGCGAACGAGGAGACGAGACGTAATCTGCGAGACTCCCACTTGAGTGCCACTTAACTCCATCAGAATCGAATTAAATATTGTCAAGTTATTGTCCACTAATGATCTCTCTCTCTGCAAAAAGCTCATTTGACTCGCCTCCGGAACGATCCGTGCCAACGGCGGCGGCCATATATCCCCAAAAAGCCATAATCTTGTCGTAATGGCCTCATTCACACGCAAAAAAAAAAAAAAACTCCCAATACGAGTCTCCTTTTTAGTGTTTTTAAATTAATGTAAATGGCCGAGTTTTGATGTGCATAAACTTGGCGGGGCAATCAGGCAGAGTGGGGGAATCTGTGATGACTGATTTACTCATTGTACTCTTCATCTCATCAAACTCCCGGCGTCTGTGTGGAAGGAGGGGAGGGAGGGGAGGGACGAAGACGAAGACGAAGACGAAGGACGAGGGAAGAAATCTGGCAGAGCGAGAGAAACTCACAGAAACATTTCACTGGATGAGTTTGTGCTGCATACTTTAGGACATTTAAATTCAAATTGACTTTTTCAATTAAGGCAGATATCACCGACTTCTCTGTGTTGTCCTGCCATCACATTTTTATTTATTTATTTTTATTTTTTTTATCTTCCTTTCCAACAACCTCAGCAAACTTAAATCAAAACAGGCCTCTGGTCCTCTTTCTATTCTCATTTCAAAGTCTTTGAAAAATAAATAAGGCATTCAAATATTTATCGAGTCAGGACATTAGCTGGCCGAATCTGTGGAGTGAATATGATGTGATTTTCTGATTCTTTCGATGGAGGAAGAGGAGAATTGAAGTATTTTAGTCGGTCGCGACGTCATTCCGTTGAAACTAAAGATAAACATGAGTTCATTCATACTGTTCTCTATTAAATTACATCAAACTGTAAAAAACAAAAATGCAGATCATAGTTATGTCTTTGAAGTGATGGCTTTGTCTGAACAACAGCGAGAAAAATAAATAAATTAAAAAAAAAAAAAAAGAGAATTTTTGCTTGAAAACTCGCATTTTTTAAAATTTTTTAAAATTTTAAAATTTTTTTACTGCTTATTAATCGATGAATTGTTTCGGCTCGATTTCACGAGGAACGAAGAAGGAGGGAAAAAATAACGAGAAGAGACGTAGAAGAAAATGACGTCTCTGAAGATACCCTACGTCTGAAATACATCGGAAACAGAACAATATAATGGAACAAGAACAATATAATGGAACAAGAACAATATAATGGAACAAGAACAATATAATGGAACAAGAACAATATAATGGAAACAGAACAATATAATGGAACAAGAACAATATAATGGAACAAGAACAATATAATGGAAACAGAACAATATAATGGAACAAGAACAATATAATGGAACAAGAACAATATAATGGAAACAGAACAATATAATGGAACAAGAACAATATAATGGAAACAGAACAATATAATGGAACAAGAACAATATAATGGAACAAGAACAATATAATGGAAACAGAACAATATAATGGAAACAGAACAATATAATGGAACAAGAACAATATAATGGAAACAGAACAATATAATGGAACAAGAACAATATAATGGAACAAGAACAATATAATAGAAATAGAACAATATATTGGGAACAGAACAGAGGAGATAGTAGATGTCAGGAGATGCTGATGACGACGTTATTGATCCGACAACACGCTGAGATCAAACACGTTAAATATCATGACACACACACACACACACACACACACACACACACACACACACACACACACACACACACACACACACACACACACACACACACACACACACACACACACACACACACGTCGGGAGCTCCGGCGTAGTAAACAACATAGCAACACAAGCGCCGCCGCCGCCACCTCGGCGTTTTTTAAAACGTCGCAACGCGCAGCAGTTCAACGCCCTTAAAAATTAGACGTACAATTAACTTCGTATTTAGGAAGATATTCACGGAGTCCCTTTCCCTCTTTTCTCTGCACAAAGCAAACTTTAAAAAAAAACACAAGAAAATGGAGTTTTTTATGTGTATAAAAGGATTATTAACATCTAATTGTGAGGAAATCTGAGACCTCGGCCACGCTCTGATTTTCTTTCGATCACCTACAATTTGCCAAAAAGTTTTAAATATTAGAAATATCGTGTTGCATAAAACACTTCAAAGACGCTGGAGATTTGACTCGCAGGTGTTCGGGGTGAAATATCGAGAGATCGTCCCCCGTCCCCCCGTCCCCACCCGTCCTCTCAACCCCCGCGGATCCGACTCTTTGTGTTTAACAAACAACCCAGAAATTCAATGAAACTCATCCACCCGGAAGTAAGTAACCTCAGGAAAGAGGAAACACTGAGCAGCTCTGCGAGCAACGAATCCCCGTCTGCAGCCGAGCGTGAAACCGAAGCGTCTTGTGAGTTTGTACGGATCTCCGCTGGGGCAAAAATAAAAACCAAATCAAATCCTTTGACTGGATAGAAAAGTGGACGTAGCTTCGGGCTCGAAAAAGATGAGGCCGATGCAGAAGTGCGTTAAGCTGCAATACCGCCGAGTGCCACTAGAGGGTCGGCTCCAAAAAGCCTCCATAGACTCCCATTCAACTTCTCTCATCAAATACAAAGTCATTCAATGTTTTCCACCAGTTATCTCGGTGTCGTTGGCTAAAGATACTCCTTATCAGTTTTATGGAGGTCCATCTGAAAATAATCCTGTCGTTAATTGGAAAATAAGTTAATAAGGGGGGCGTGTCTGTTTGATTGACAGTCAGGTTACGGGACGTATTATCACCTCCCGCTCCGAACTAGCAAAAGACGGGCGTCGGCTAAACGTCCGTTCACAAACCGGCGGGTGACGTCGCTGCCGGTTCACCGCTCGGCCTTCGACATCTGAACCTCATCTTTTGCTCCCGTATGATTGACAAGGCGGTTCGCGACTGTAGATATTAGCCTTCATTGGCTCCCCGTCGCCGTGGCGGCGTCTCCAGACGAGAGGCACTTGGAGAGCGGGAGGCATTAAAGACGACCAGCTGTGCGTCTCTGTTAGAACATCTGTATCACGCGGTGATGAGAGAGGAACTCGTGGTGTTCGGGGTAATTAGGAAGATTTACAAGCGGTGGTGTGAGGGCTTCTCCCGGGTGTGTGTGTGTGTGTGTGTGTGTGTGTGTGTGTGTGTGTGAGCCTGCGACAGGCGTTGTATGTGGCAAGATGGCTCCATAATCTAATACCGTCGAACATCAGCCGACTAAACAAACATTAAAACTATTCGTGACGAGCTGGATTGAGTTAAACACGTGATTCAGCTGTAAGTGACTATTTTCTTCATTATTTGTATCGTCTCTTTATGTCAATCCAAATACAAAACATACGCATTTTTTTTTAAATTTTTTTTAAATTGATTTGTTTGTCAAATCCAACAGGAAAAAAAAACAAAACAGCAAACTATTATAATTTTCATAAAGTTGGAGCTCCTGAAGGAGCAGCGGTTCTTCTTAAATCCCATAAATTTCAGTTTTAATTTAATCAGTGACCAAAAGATTGCGCTCAATTAATTATCTGCCGCCCTAGTAATCAATTAAAAGACTAATCTACCTTCTGGCGAATTGTTAAAAAAAAAAAAAAAATTACAAAAAGAAGAAAAAAGAAAATCAAAAAAAATATGAGCCGTGTGGCTTTAATCCAAATGTTTTGGCGCGCGAGTGGAAAACGTCTTCCTAAAAGTCCCTCTCGGTAAACGCCGAGCGCATTTTAGACACGAGTAAAAATGTTCCCCTTCGATGTTTCTCTCTGGAAATAAAAAAAAAACTTCCCCGGAGAGAGCGAATGTGTGCCGCAGTGTGAAAGAGGCGTCCAGAGAAGCTTCTTCTTCGGTGTCTGCAGAGTGGAGATTCATTACAATCACAACACCTTCCTCTGCTGCCGAACAAAGAGAGAACGTGACGCCTCTCCGGCTGTCAGATGTCAAATCCACGGGGGGGGGGGGGGAGATATCTTTCTGTAAGTCTGCATTTCTGCAGGGAATTTACCCACAGTTCATAGCAAAATTGCTAACGTATCATTGACTGTATACATATATATATATATATTAAAAAAAAAATAAATCTGAACTCGAGGCTTCATAACGGCCGTTCACAAACCGACGGGTGACGTCACTCACAATAAGAAGGAGCATTTTATTGACTTTTATGAGACTCGTTGAATGGGAGTCTACGGAGGCAATTCGGAGACAGACCTCTAGTGGCACTCGGTGGTATTGCAGCTTAAGGCCTAATCGGCCTAATATTTCCATCCCGGAAGCTTTTTAAAAAAATGTTTTTTTATATGCAATCAATGACACACACACACACACACACACACACACGCACACGCACACGCACACACACGCACACACGCACACACTTTGGGATTGCGGCCAACGCCCGAGGTGTTCGGGAAGATTCGACTCGAAAACCATTCCCCACTTCAGCTTTGGCTGCCGTCGTTTAAAATGACGTGAAGATGGCGGCGAGCCAGAAGACGATCAAAGTCACACTTATTGTCAAATCAGCCGTAAAGACACGACTCCCCGTCCCACAAATCACACTCCAAAATTTGCGGAAAACAGCTGTTTGTGAACGCCGAGTTCGTACCTGCGTCCGGTTGTCCTCCAGGGTCTTGTCCAGCTCCGCCTTGGCCGCGGACGACTCCTGCTGGTGGGTTTGTCTCAGGTGTTCGATGGCCGACGCGTGGATGTGGTTCAGCTCCGACCGCAGGGACGCTGACCGGGAAAAGATTCAGTGGAAGAAGTTACAAAATATATATATATATATATATATATATACATATGCAATTTGTACAGTAAGGAAACAAAAAGCCAGTTTGCAAAAGTTCAAATTTAGTGATACTGCAAGACTCAAGCAAAAAAAAAAAAAAAAAGCTCCTTTCAAGCTGTAGTCTGTTTGCAAAAAAAAAAAAAAAAAGGAACTCATTAGACGGCGAGGCATTTTTATTACATTACTTTGTTACTTTGCGCATAAAGACGAGTGCCTCCGTCGCCTTTACCCGAGTGGCCTTTAATCCTCACTCCAATGAGCACCTTTTATTGCAAACAGTCTAATGGTTTGGAGAAGCGCGGCGGGGGAACGCGCCGCTATTAGCCTCCTACTAGAAAGGTTGTGTAAGAAAAAAAAACAAAACAACCAAAAAGATGACAAATTCAGAGCACGTAGAAGAAGAACATAATGTTACAAACCCGCGCAATTTCACAGACGAGGAGAAGATGAAGAAGAAGGAGGGTGAAGAAAGAGGGCGAGAGAGAGAGAGAGAGAGAGAGAGAGAGGAGGCAATGAGAGGATGTCAGGGTGGTGGGAGGTGAGAGATGGATGGAGGCGGCTCTCCGGTGTCAGGACCATGACATGAAGGTTAATGGGAGGCCATTTATCACGCCGCTGTACCGGTGGGTTTCGTGCTGAAAAACTGGGTAGGGCTGAGATTTTACTGCATATTTAGTCTCGCAGGTTTTAGGTCCTCGTTTTTAAATCGACCGACACCTCTTAAGATCGAGTTATCTGTTAAATACGTACACGTATCGAAAATAATACGTACTGCACTTCTTTTTTTTTTTTTTTTTTTGCTGGACTGGAACAGCGGGGTACTTTTAATGTCTGGTCACTGATTGAGTATGATGCAACTTCCTGTTTGCATTTCAAATTAAAAGCCCCTTGTTTCAAACTAAAAGCGGTCTCACGTTTCATACGCGGCGCAGCCATGTTTGAGGTTTTCACCAAATCTTTTTAAACTGTATCGAAAACCTGACTCACTTTCACGAAGTCATTGAAAAATAGTTACTCTTAACATGTTAACTCGTCATCTCGAACAGTTTAACTTGAGAAAAGTCACTTCGTGTTTCAGAATTTCCACTTTTAGTGAACCGTACGGTGTCACCGGAGTGCAAAACACACAAAAAAAGAAAAAGACAAAAAAAACAAAAACAGGATTGTTTTACTTTTTTTTTTAACTTTCGACGTGAAAAAAACATAAAAACAAGAACACGCACACTCTTGTTTTAATGTTTTGTACTTCGGGGCTGCGGGTTTATATTTCTTGCATGTTGCGTCTGTAACTCGGCACCACGGCGGCAAAAGAAACATGTTTGATTTCACTTCCCACCGACTCTGAACTGAAAACTAAAAATCAGTGCAAAATGTGCCAAAAAGTCACGGGCGGGTAAATCTTTAAAAAAATATCTTTTTTTTTTTTTTACACAAGCCTCCTCCCCTCCTCCTGCCACACACACACACACACACACACACACACACACACACACACACACACACACACACACACACACACACACACACACACACACACACACACACACACACACACACACACACACTTTTATTCAGATCTTACCCAGCATGGCTTTGCCCTCGTCCTCCAGTTCAAAGCGGAGCGTTTGCAGCTCTTGCTCCGACTGCTGTTTGAGCGTCTCGATGCTCTGACGGTGAGCCTCTCTGAGAGACTGCAGCTCGGCGTGGTGATGGTGGCGGAGACGCTCCTCCAGGTCCTGATGGAGAGAAGAGAGGGCGGGGGAGGGGGAGGAGGAGGGAGTTCCACCGGGACGGAGAGAGAGAGAGAGAGAGGAGAAAGAGGAGAAATTTGTAAAGAGAAAATGAAAACAGGGCGGAGAGGAAGAGGTGAGGAAGAGATATAAAGAATGAAAAGAGAAGTGGAACGTATTTTAATTCAGAATCCTCCACGAAGGAACTTCACACCATTTCTGCTGCACAGTTTTGAAGAAAAAAAAAAAATTGAGGTCCCAATTCATCGAAAAAAACACAGAAAAGCTTCTCGTATTTAAAGCGTCACATCAACTTTAATTGAGAGTCGTTCAACTGTGGAGTTTTGAGTTACAAAAAAAAAAGAAGAAAAAAGTAATCTGCACTGTAAAAATGCGCCGTAACGCCGACAAAAACTCTCTTTTTCTAAAACTTAAACGAGGCTTCTTCATATTTCCAGTCTGTTTAAAACTTTTCCCTAAAAAAAACGTTTGCTGTGTTTTTTTCCATTCGGAACGTCTTTTGAGGTTTTTGAGGTAAAACGTACTCGATCACTTTTGGCACCGTGCAGATATTAATATAACATTTCAGAATACTGACGCGTGGTTCAATATATCGTCTCAGTTTCATGGAGCATTTGTTCATATGGGCATCGTTTTCTGGACTGAAAAAAACGGAACTATATTCAGGAAAAACTGAATTTGTTGAGTTGCAGAGTGAATAAGCAAATGACAATAAATGTTTCTGTCCCTTTGTGGGCAAAGTAAAACAATTTCTTTAATTTAGCCATTCCTTATCCTTTTATTCACTCCTTTATCAATCTTGCACTTTTTTTTTTTTTTCTGTTTTGTAATTTAGACTTTTTGTTTTCTGTGGTACTTTAATTATTACTACTTCTTTATTATCTCTGATATTTCTGGACCATTTTCTGTAAATTTGAAAATAATAAAAAAAAGAAAATACGATTGTTGGCATCATAGATGTAGACGAGGAAAGATTACGGGAAAAAAAAAAAAGAGATGATAATCAGGTGTAATATGGACAGGTGTCAATCAGGTAGTCTTATTCATTATGTCCAAAAATAAAATCGCTTGATTTCCTTCAAGTGTCGTCCAAACTAATAAAAAACAAAACAAAAAACAAAACATTAAAAAGGTTAATTGCATGCATGTATTGTAGAATTACAGGATGAATTACATCGTGTTCAGCTACTTTCATCCAGCTGTTGTTTATCTCGGCTTTGGCTTCGTCACAAAGAACCGAACAAACAATTTAAACGGAATAACATTATGGACTATTAGCAAAAAAACAACAAAAAACAAACAAAAAAAAGACCCAAACAAAACAGCAACAACCTGATAGGCACTTATATACACGGTGTTAGCATCAGGCATTAGCGCTGTTGACTGGAGGGCTGCCACAAAACACACACACGCACACACACACACACACACACACACACACACACACACACACACACACACACACACACACACACACACACACACACACACACACACACACACACACACACACACACACACACACACACACACACACACACACACGGTAATGTCAGACCTATTAATGTCCACCGCTGGCAGCCGTTTTGTTTACTCAGGCAGAAAAATCTACTGTTGATGTGTCGAGTGTTTCTAGAAGTGAGTTTACAGGAAATATGGTTGAACTTTTTTGTGTTTTTTTTGTGTGTTTCTAAACCAGCAATTGACGACAATAATTTGATGCAGCTTTTCTCTGTGAAACAATATTGTTTTATTTAATGAGAACACCGGTCATTAAAAACGCCCCCCCACCCTACTGTGGTGTGTGTTTTTTTTTTTAAGTTTCTGACCACCTACTGTTGTTAATTGCAGCTGCTGTTACGATCTTTCATTTGATCTAAATAATAAGATTGCAACAGATTGCAGGATGCAGCGACGGACGGCGCGTTCACGGACGACGTTTTTCAGAAGTGTTTCTGAGCCCGTGCGGTGATTTCCACCACAGAATTGTCTTTGTTTTTAAAGCGACCAGCGTTCAGAGATTTCTTCAGATTTTCTGGATCTTTTAACGACATCATGAACCCGCAGATGATGAAATCCACGAATTCTTTGCGATTTTAACGTTGAGGATCATTATTCTTCGCAGTCTTTTCACGGAGCGGTGAACCTCTCGCCGTCGTCACTGCCGAGACACTCTGCCTCTCTGAAATGATCTTTTTATACATATATATATATAGATATATCATGTTACTGATTTGTTGCCAGGTAACCTAATTAGTATTGAAATGTTCCAACTTTTTTTGAAACAAGTTGCTGCCGTCAAATTCAAAATGAGCCCATAGTTTTCATAAAACAATAAAATGTCTTTTTATTGTCTTTTTATTCGATTTGCAAATCGCTGCGTTCCGTTTTTATTTACAACTTTTTGGGGAAATGGCGTTTGTACTTTCGACCGTGCAATTTACTGTCATCGTTCCAGCGTCATTTCTTTTATTATTAAAACTCCGTCTGTTCTTGTTTGTAAGATGTTTGTCTTCCACCACACTTCCAACGCCAAACCACGAGGCGCTGCTCGGCGCAAATGAATGGAGGCACTTCAATTGTGCATTTCTGGTCTGTTTCGTGTTTGTTTGCAATCTTTTCTAAAGGTCCTTCGATACTTCTATTATGTAACTGCGTTTTTCTTGTCTGCGAAGTATATGGGGACCTTGCTACATAATGATTTTGCACTCAAAACAAAACAAAACTAAAACAAATAATATCTAGCCGAGTTATTAATTCAGTGCACTAACAGGTATTGAACGCCGGCAGACGGATAAATTAGATGGAGATCATTTCTAATTTCACAAAAAAAGGAAAACACAGCTTCTACTTCTAACAGCGTTCTTGGAATATTTCATAAAGTTCACATCTCGTTTTTATTTAACGCGCAAAGATGCTGCAGAAGGAAAACTGCTGTTTACGCCGAACTTAGCTCATTCTTCTCTGTCAGTAAACTTATATGGTGGCCTTTTGCAAATTGTAACCACAATCCATCAACGGGGAACATCTAAAATTATATTCATAGAAGGCTGACAGCAACATCTGCGGCATTTTTAATTCACCGATGTGAAAAAGCCTTTGGGGAAAAAGATTCGTGGGACGAAGAGCCCCTTGAATATTCAACGAAGCTCGTTCTGAGTCGGCAGGCAGCCGTCTCGGTGTTCGACGGGGCGTTCATGCCGGGTTTTATTTGATTGGTAACACTTAAAAACAGCTCATATGCAAAAAAAAACAACAACCCAAAAGCATGAGAGTTCACGTCAGTTTCATAAGTGACTTGATATTAACGTCCGCGCTGTATTTAGTCGTGTATCCGCTGAAAGGGATGAAACGAAGCCTCGTTTTGCTCTGTTGTCATTTCAGACCCCGATATTCCCAAATCGTGCTCGTGGCCCCGCCCCCAAAAAGTCCGATTTTCAGTGAGCCCGGAGGAAAACTCTCTCTTTGTGAAAACAGACTAATAATTTTAAAGTCATACATACAAGCTTAAAACATTTAACTGTAGGAACAAGAACAAAAACGTGTTTTTGAGTGGAGGGGAACTTTAAAAACACGTCAAACAATAGAAACTAAAGATGACTACATTTGGGGGCCGAGGGCCACATTTTGGACCACGCTTTCTATGTTTTGACACTTCACGACATTTAACAAGCTCATTCTCCAAAAAAAAAACAACCCCGAAGCTCACAGACGTTTTAGAGTTTTGACGATAATTTCTGCAAAATAATAAAAATCACAAAGATTAAAGAGTAGCATTTTATTCATTTCTGATATGTAATTTTAGATTTAGACTGTACATTTTCTGTAAAATACATTTCCTTTTACATTCATACAAACATGTATTTTTTGGGCGCGCTGCTTTCCGTTTTTTTCATAGGAAAAAAAATTGGGCCGCTTCTTCTGCGTTAACCTTTAAGATTTAGCTAATCCTCACGGTCTTTAAATGTGGTGTTGAGAGTCTCATGGGAAATGGCGTCACAGTATTAAAAAAAATAAAGAAAGAAAGAAAAAAAAGTGCGTTTTAAAAACCCACTAATCTTTGGTATTGATCACTGGTGCTCGTGGTGCCGCGGGTCAGTAACAACCACAACCGTTTCACTCCTTTCAGTGACGGGAGCACATGAATTACTCCGAAACGCGGTGAATCCTCTAATTACACATTGACTGTGATGTCGTTCCTCCTCCTCCTCCTCCTCCTCCTCTTATATGTGATGTTTGTGTGTTAAAGCCCTTTTCGTTACTGGACGGTCAGTATTTGTTACTCTGCCTGTAGGTGAACCCATTTAACTCGGTAAAAAGAGGGGTGGGAGGCGATACGGATCTTAATCCCCCCCCCCCCCCTCCCCCTTGAGAAAAACTTAAAGACCCCAGTTAGAAGAACGGAGGCGTCTTAAAAAGGGGGGCGTGGCTTGAGACCGTCTGGTGGTGCAGAATCTTAAATGTCCAAACGAACCTGCAGCCAAAAACACGAAGGCTTCAAAACTGGTGGAACATCGTCTCATTTCTGGTGTCAACCAGCCCGCAAGCTGCTGCAGTTTGATAATGTTCACCCTTATTCAAAGATCAAGGTGTATATATATATATATATATATATATATATATATATATATATATATATATATATAACACTGTCAGTATCTGACCGGGAGGAAATTATTGCACTCTGGTGAGTTTCCTGACGTGATAGATGGGCATTTTAGCGATATTCTTTGTAATGCCAGGTTTAAAATTCATGAATAAAAAGCTATAAATGAAACTTTCCAACCTTCCTCGCGGGTTATCGTTTAGTTCTGCTGTTAGCGCTTTGAGTTAAATGCTAATATCGGCGTGGGCGTGCTCCTCTGATGACGTTCACCGTGTTTAAAATCACACTTTAACATGCTAGCTAGACCTGTAACCATCGTGAAGCTTTAGATGACGATTAATAGTGATACGAATAATTGTGCTGAACGTTTGAATTGTCTTTTCTGTTTTTTTTCTTTTTTTTCTTGCTTTGACCACTACCTTTTTTTGTTTTGGACAAAAAGACAGACGAGAAACAAGTCGGCACGCTGTCGATCGCGTCGCTGGAGTCGGGCAGCTAAATTTGGTTATTTGAATGTGTGTGTGTGTGTGTGTGTGTGTGTGTGTGTGTGTGTGTGTGTGTGTGTGTGTGTGTGTGTGTGTGTGGTGGGGAATGTATGACTCCCTGGGTCTAACTTCCTGTGAACTATGAAGAGATAAAACCAGACGTATATAAATGTAAGACACAAACACACAGACGCAAATCATCCTTCCAAAAAACAAAATGCCTCCACTCTGGGTAATTGAGTTTCTCTCTCTCTCTCTCTCTCTCTCTCTCTCTCTCTCTCTCTCTCTCTCTCTCTCTCTCTCTCTCTCTCTCTCTCGGCCGACAGGAAAACAAACACCCCGTCACAATAAAAGCTTTCAACGCTTCCTGCTTATTAACTAAGACTCTGGCAGACAAGAGAGAGATGGTGTGTGTGTGTGTGTGTGTGTGTGTGTGTGTGTGGTGGTGGTGTGTGGGGGGATGAGGGTGTGGGGTGTGTGTGTGTGTGTGTGGGGGGGGGGGGGTACCGGCTGCTTGTGTGTTTGTGTGCGTTTGGATCGGAGGCGGGCGGTGAGGATAACAGGGAGGAGCATGTTTGTTACAGCCGTCACTTTGGTTTACGGGGGGGAATAATGAAGTCTGCCGATTTCATAAGAGCCGTGTGACTCAGAGGTGCTATCCCTCCCTCCCTCCCTCCCTCCCTCCCCCCCCCCCCACACACACACACACACTCACCCTCGCGCACACATTTGTAGGGAAGTAGTCGCCAAAAACACATCGTGAGGACGTAGTTCTCCCGACCTCGGTTCTGCCTTGAAGCATTAATACAATTACAGCATCCGAGACGTAAAAGAAGAAAAGCGGAGGTGGGGGGGAGGAGAGGGGGGAGGGGGGGGGAGGGGGGTTGATTTGGGATTGTGATGTACAGCTGATCCGAATCGACCTTGACTGTGAAATGGGAAGGATTAGGGCCGGAGAACATTTTCTTGGCA
>NW_027210804.1:332500-370000 GCF_029030835.1 Brachyistius frenatus | reverse complement strand
CCTCCCCCCCTCCAAAAAAAAAAAGCCAAAAGCACTTGAATAATCAATAATTAATAAAAAAAAAATCAATAAAAAAAAAAAAAATCAATGCAATAAGAATCACAATGTATGATTGAAGCTCAGGTGATACGTACACATGAATAAATGTCTAACCCTGTATGTGGATAAATAAACGCCGGAAGAAGACCTACGTTTTGGTATTTTTTTGGACTTTGAGTTTATCGCAAGTCAAAACTATTAATCCTCTAAAGAATTTGCCATAAAGTTGAATTTCTCTTTACAATTTTGAAAAAAAAAAAGAAGAAACATTTATATCAGCTAAAAAGAAGAGGTGTAGAATAACTGGTGGAGACATTTTTTATTGACTTCAAATTTAATGAGAGAAGTTGAATGGGAGTCTACGGAGGCTTTATTTTTTTTGGAGCCGACCTCTGGTGGCACTCGCTGGTACTGCACGCTTAAGACGCTTCCGCATCGACCCTCATTTTTCAGACCCGGAAGCTACGAACACTTTTATATCCAGTCTGTAGTTAATATTCAGGTTCAAATGTTTTCTCTACAAGATCCTGAGGAAAATATCTTTGGCCGCTAAACGCTGCACGAACTATTATACGACAACAGTTTAACTGAGCAGCAGCCACGCTGCCGCGAGTTAGCTTATCTCATGAAATGCTCCATCTCTGCAGTTTAAAATGTTCCATCAGCGCTGTATTTTTAAAAGGCAAATTGGACTTTGGAGACCTTCTCCAACTTAAAAGTCTTTAGTTTTGACTGAATAGCAACAAAGTGATAACGGGAAGTGAAGGATTCTCTGCTTTGAGGACGTTTCAAGCCCTCGTGAGTTGATTTATGCACCGGGCTGAACTCCTCGGCTGCCTGTTAGATAGGAAATCTATCAGCAGGTCATGGTTTTGCTCTGGAAAGGAGATAACCTCTCAAAATGTAGTGGTTTTTTTTTGGTTTTTTTTGTAGGCTGCTTTTTGCATTCTGTTTGATCTTTTTTTTTTTTTTTTTGGTTTTAATTTCGGTTTTCTACCAATACGGCTCACAAACAAGCACAATAACAATATTTGGTACGAAAAAAGAACTTTGCTGCAAACGCAAAAGGTTCTTCAGAGAGCTCAATACCACCTTTATACGAACAATAAATCAACCTTGTATCATCAGACCTCTAGTAGCACATCTACTGAACGACCATCAATCTTTAACACTCCTGCTGGCAGCTATACGCATGGTGTGTGTGTGTGTGTGTGTGTGTGTGTGTGTGTGTGTGTGTGTGTGTGTGTGTGTGTGTGTGTGTCTCTCTGCACCAGTGTAAAAGCTGTGTGGGAGTTGAAATGGCAGCTGTTAAATGAAGTATCCCGGCAAACAGTTGTTGTTGTTGTTGTTTTATTTTGTCGCTTTTGAGAGCTAGAAAAGTGTCAGACTGGAGACTGCCTGCCTTCGCTCACACACACACTCACACACACACACTCACACACACGCACGCACACACACACACACACACACACACACACACACACACACACACACACACACACACACACACACACACACACACACACACACACACACACACACACACACACACACCAGACAGTCACGTTCATAATGCAGCACGCTTGAGACATGTCATCATTCATATCCTCATTCGGTAAAAGGCATACAGGCGCAGACATCACCTCACTCACACGCACACGCACACGCACACGCATGCTTGAGGCTTCAAAGAGCTCTGCTCGTCCTAACAAGCTTGGATCTATGGCGCGTGCCGGGCAGGAGGGGATGCGAGGGCAGATGGAGAGAGAGGTAAAGAGACGAGGATGAACGGAGGGTTTTGAAAGCAACTGTCAAAGACGGAAGAACATTTCCCAGATAAAATGTGGGATAATTGGCTCTGGATCCCTTCTGCCTGCGCCGTGAGATGTAAAGGCACAATGTGCATTTGCGTGTCGAGATTATGCATACGTGGCCTTGAGTATTTTATGCATATTGTATGTATAAGAGCATAATTAGCCACAAAAAGCACTACTTTCCATTAATTTAGTGTAAAAATAACATAAAAGACACCTCTGTGCTACTTAATGTACCATTAGTAAGAACTGCATACAGCACATTGAATAACTCTTTGTCAACGACATTCAATGCAATTCATTTTTTAGCTGCGTGCCTGCATGTCCTTCAGGGAATATTTTTATTAATGGGGACGAGATATGGCGACAAACTGCAACGTTCGCAGGACCAGGATAAAGATTTTTTTTTTTATTCTTTTAAAAAAAATGTTTTTAATGTCTGCAACAAAACTTCAGCCTTGAAAAATCTGCAGGCATCAGGAACTGCATTCAGACCGAGGACTTTGCATTTTTATTTTCAGGAAGTATGGCGTTTTGTACTGGACTGTACTTTTTCTGTTTTGCTGCCTTTCACTGAACCAGATTATTTTTATATATTTTTTTTAGCTTAATCACTGTTTTTAATGTTTTAATCACTTGTTCTGAATTGTTTTTTAAATGTCCTTTTCTTGTTGCCTTATGTTTTGATGCTTTTAATGGTTTTATGTGAAGCACTTTGAATTCCCTTTTTATTGAAATGTGCTATAGGAATAAACTTGCCTTACTGGGTTTATAGTTTCACTGTTTCTAATCTGCTTCTTTTTTATTTATTTTTATTCATACCCTCACAAAGGATTAATATTACCGTAAATGATAAAGAGGGAATTTAAATATTAGCTGTCCTTCTGCTATTTACCTTTTCAATGTCAAAATCGGAGTGCAGAGTTTAGTCACATATCCTCAAACGCAAACATCACTGAGCGGCAAAAAACCCCTGCTGGAGGCATCTTACACAGTCTTCAGAAATCAAAACTGCCAGAAAACTCCGCTTTAAGCCCGGCGGCAAAGTCAGCGCTTCACCTTGAAGCTAAACTTTTCTGGGAGGACTTTTAAGAGAGACAACAAAGGGCCGAAGAAGTATTTGTAATCTCTCACCCGTAAAAAAAACAACTCTGGCTTTTAGCAACCAAACGAAGCAGCTTGTAATTTACTTAGTTTTATGTCTCGCAGGGTTAATAGCATTTGTTAGGCTGTTGCTGTTTATTGTAGATTTAAGCACCAAAATTCAATAAGCATGAGCACTGAAATCAAATTTTCGCTCCGTATCGAGGTCGACTGATGCCGCATGAAGTTTTTGTCAAATTACGTTTCAGTGCTACCGTGCTAATGTTTAGCTACCGTCGTGCTAACTGTGGTCATCGTCGTTCAATGCTGCGTTCAAATTTAACCTCGTGAGCTCGCGGTTACGATGTAAGAAGTGGCGTTCAAGCGGGTCGAGTTGTAAAAGCGCCGTTCGAGGCAACAAGTAACGTGGAGGGCGTCTAGAAGACACGGAGGGAAAAGATGAGGCCGTCGGGAAGATGGACATTTCCTCAGGCGTCGGGTATTATCTAAATTACGAAGACAAACTCTACGCAACTAAAATTACAACATATTAGCTTAAACATCCAAAGAAAAATGAACTTCCACGACCTCTGACGTTTCCGTGAAGGTCAGCAAACACGTCACAACTTGTGAACTCGAGGCTCAAAGAGAATTTTGAGTTCAGACGTGGTGAAAACCACAAGAGAGGGTCGTTCATACGAACTCTTTCATTCCTCAACGGGAGCGTAGCCGGACACGTATGTTCTGATCTGGTAATATTTCACTAACTAGGTGAAAACTTTGACCTGCTGGTCGGAAGGTCAAAGGATCGCCGAGTCGATGGGATTCATTTTATGATATTACAGCGTGAAGTAATGAGGAAGACCTACAGATTCACCATCATTTTTTTCCCCCCCTTCAGCCTGTGGCACTATTAAAAAAAAAAAAAAAAAAAGTCACGAACATCTACCAAGACATAACAACTGATCCGCCGTTCATTTGGTAATCCGGAGAGCTCTTTCCGTGATCACACTATCACAGACAAAGCGTCTGTCGCTGCCATGAAACGGGGATTAAAAAGCAGGGCTCCTTAATTCAGACGGCTCGCTAACCACGGCGCGCTCACCCCAACTCACCGAATGAATAGATGTTCTCCGGAGAATAAAGAGCTCAGCGCGGAAAGACAAAGGAAGGTAAATGGAAAGCTAATGGAGAGGAGGCCGAGAGGCGAGGAATGAGCTCTTTGTAAATAAGCTGCTTTGTACTTTAAAAAAAAAAAATTCTACAGTGTGCTGACATCTGCTTTTTAGACTGACTGTCAATGAGTCTGAGACTTTTTAGGTGTTCAACAAATCAGGCTACAGTCAGTTTGTTTAAGAAAATGTGAAGAATTTTTTCCCTAATCTGTCTGTCACAGAGCCATTTTTAGTAATTAACGTCACACCAGACGTCACACAAGTTTCCTTGTGCGTTTGTTTTTTGTCACTTTTTATTCCCTACACGAGGGAAGTTACATTTTCACTACGTGTTGTTTGTTTGTCGGCAGGATTACGGAAAAACTACCGGCCCGATCTCTGTGAAACTCGGTGGAAAGGTGAAGCACGGGCCAGGGAATAATCTAGATCGTACAATTGTACAAAGGTATTTTTGTGAATTCATTATGCAAGAAAAAACTGTTTTCAGAGCAAATTTAATGCACTGCAATCAAAAATTATGTTTGGAAGTAAAAAATATATGAACTGAGAATAAAACAAAATTTGGATTGCAAACAAATTTGCTCTTAGTTTTGGTCACGGAAGTCAGAATTTTGCCCACAAATTACATCCAACTCAACCTGCAACCAAAGAGGTCTGATTCACAACCAAAAGATTTTGTAGTACAAACAGTGTAGTTTCAAAAATGTCTGAATTCTGTGACCAAAACTAACAAAACTGTATTAGAAAATATGTTTGCAATCAAAAAAAAAATGTATTCACAGCTCATATATTTTTACAGACAAACCTGATTTTTGATTGTAGTAAAACAAATGTGCTTTAAAAACTGTTATTTTTGCTAGAATAATAAAGACGCAAAAAAAGACCTCCATACAATCAGCCTAGTAAATGCAATGACTTAAAACCCACTGTAAAATTTAGTTATGGAGATATCCTCTGGGATACGCATGTGTACTTGTTCAAAGTTCATTCAGAAAGCCGTCGTTGTGAAGCACTCGGGGACGCTGGTTTTCTTTGTGGAAAACCAGAACCAGTACAACAGTCGAGATGTTTTGGATGGCGGTTTTGCAAATATATCCAGAGACTATACAGGGTATAGTGGTTTGTAGTAGGAGATTTGCATATCGTAGAATATTTGCATATTATAGAGTGCATAATCAACCTTGGCTTTTCTAGTTTAAGATGTTTACACACCGGAATTGCTTCAAACTGTCAAAAATATGAAGTATAAAAAAAAGCTAAAATTAGCAAAGTGTTTCATGTTTTGGTAAGGCAGATAACTGGAAGAAAATGTGTGTTTGCAAAAAAACAAAAAGATCACAGTTCTGGGGAGGTATAAAAAGAAAAACTGCCTAGAGAGAGCTGGCTGACAGATTTAGGTTGTGATGACTCTCAAGATAAGAGAAGAAGGCTTTCTGGCGTTTTAACACCGATTCTCTTAAATTTAATGTAAGACTTGACACTTATTGGCCTCTTGTTTTTGTGCTTTTTAAAACTCTTTCTTTACTGTGGAAGGGGAACATCAGGTCACTACAAACTTTATGTTTTTATACAGTACAGACAAAGACACGGCGATGCTTAGTCATACTAGAAAATATGCTTTCAGCTGCTGTCATTACATGAAACATATAATCTAATGATTAACTTAAATCAGAGGGTAAACCTATTTATATTTACCCTGTTTCTATAAATTCTATTTCAGAGAATTTTAGATTTGATGGTGTAAAAGGCTCTGAGTGTCCAGAGTCATTTGCCACACTTAAATAATGACGGCGGAAAGGAAACCAAAGGATCGTCGATGAGCAACACTACAAAATTAAGTGTAGAAATAAACACCATATTGCAGTCGGGATATATCTGTGGTCTGAGATAGCGGGCGAAGGCTCGATATTAAATAATATCAGAGTCTATTTAGCGGCTCCGAACTTCTCTGTGTGAAAACTACATCAGTTCATAACTCAAAACGGTCAATTTCATTCTTTGAGAATTGAACTTCAGAAGGTCTTCGGACGTCAGCCGAGACTTTGGGCTTTGATTGAGCCGAGAAGTCGCAGAGCCCACCGAGGCTAATGCTCCGTCACGGTCAATACCGGGAAGCCGGATGACCTGTGTGTCTCAGAGTGTGTGTGTGTGTGTGTGTGTGTGTGTGTGTGTGTGTGTGTGTGTGTGTGTGTGTGTGTGTGTGTGTGTGTGTGTGTGTGTCTCGTAACTATGGGAAACGAAGATGGGGAAACAGACAGACTTCAATTTTCCCATCAATTCTTAATTTCATGCTCTGTCTTTGTTAAAAGGAGAAAATAAAAGACAGAGGGTGTTACTGTCTTCTTCTATCTATCTAACACACACACACACACACACACACACACACACACACACACACACACACACACACACACACACACACACACACACACACACACACACACACACACACACACACACACACACACACTTACCTGAGCGTTTCGGTCCATTTGAGCTCCAGCTCCAGAGCCATCTTGTCCATCTTCATCTTCTCTTCTTCTTTGGTGGTGATGAGTTTGGCTTCATGTTGACGCTTTTGGGTCTCGAGTTCTCCCTGAGAGACGGAGACACACACACAAAGAAAGACCTCTTTCAGTCTAATTGCTTCTTCTTTAGGGGAAAACGAATCCGGTTACACAGACAGCACTGAAACCTTCGGGGGACTCTGGGATTTATTATTCTTTTTTTTTTTTTTTTTTTTTTTTGGTAGCGTGACGAAGGGCTGAAGCCTTTTGGAGTGACATTGCTAATAAGCGACGCAGCATGTTGGCTGTCGGGAGCGGCGACACGAAGCTCTGCAAAAAAAAAAAAAAAAAACCACCACGGTGTACACTGCTGAATGACCGAAGGTTAAATCCAGATTGTAGATTTAATAGCAGAGTAATCGAAGAAAAGATAAACCGAAATAAATGATTGAAATACGATAACTGTTGAATATTTTGGGTTGAATTAAACAAAAACAATTTTCACCATTTCCTTACATTTTATAGACTCAGTGAAAAAAAAACGAAAAAAAAAAACCCCACTTTTTAATATCAATTAAGCATCTTTATTTACCGATCGAATGTATTGTTTCAAAAAGACCGACGACACGACTAAATAGGTTATACTCTGGATGTCAGAAGCAGTCCTAGCGCCTCGGCTCGGTTCGAAATCGATTGGATTAAAGGAGAAGTTACGGTTTAAACGTGGGTATTTTGTCGCGATAGTTGAGGTCAGGTGCCGAGAAACGCGTTCGGTGTTTTTTCTCCCGCGTGCCTGACCTGCAGCGCGGTCAGCAGGTTGCTGGTCTCCCTCAGTCGGGCCCGGGTGGCGTCCAGCTCCTCCAGCAGTTTGTCCTGCGCCTCCTTCAGCGTGGAGATCTGCCCCTCGGCCGTCCCGATGTCCTGCTCCCCCTGCTGCACCTCCTGCTGCAGCCGACACACCTGCGGACGCAGAGGGAATCAACCGATATCCTCTCCCCCGCTGAAACCTCGGGCGGCGGCCGCTCCAAACTTACTTCGGCGTTTTCTGCTCGGCGGGGCGCAATTCCCATCAAAAATGCGTCCGATGAACCGTTTCCACCTTTGATTTTTAAATGAGCCGAGCTCAGATGCCTTTTTGCCCAACGCGGGCAACATAGTTTGAAATGAGGTATCAATTTGATCTCAACGTTAGAAGTACAGTTCGGCTTAAAACTGCTATATTTCCGCATGCATAACTGTAACCTTTCCAAGCTTTTACCGACTGCGCAAAAGGGTCCGGTGCTAATCGGGAGTGCGACGTGTCGTACCTCCTCGTTGGCTTCGTTGAGTTTGGACGTCAGCTCGTCCCTCAGCTCGTCCAGCTGCTGCCGGAGCAGCGTCTTCTGCTCCTCCAGCGAGAGGCGCTCCTTCTCAAACTGCTGCTCCAGCTCCTGTGGGAGACCAATCGGAGACAAAAACAAACAAACAAACATCAAACAAACATCTGTCAAGAGCAGCGGCGCAATGGAAGCCAAAGTGAGCCGAGACCTTCGGGGGGAAGTCACACGAGGTGAAAATGTTGATGTCTGTTATTTACTTTGGTTACATCTACAAAAAGTCTGAATTATCCACGTAAAACGAGCCAAAGCTGAAATTATTCATAATTCTGATGATGAAACGTCCTCAAGACCAAACAGGAAGTCCTTTTGTCCGTCGACCTACAGAATAAAAAACGATTTAAAGAAATGTTTTTGGAAGATTTTTTCAATAAATTAAAATCAAAACGGCAAAGGACTGGAACTCACTTCTATGGTCTGCCTGAAAGCGTATAGCCTGCCTGAGAGGTAGCGGTAAAACGGGAGAAACTGGAACAATAGATTACCATTACAACTGTTTGGACAATTTGAAACTGCGACCCGATGATGGCGCTAATTGAAAAGTTACAAATCAGAAAAGTTGAACGATTCACCCTCGGACGATCAAGAATGGGTGCGCCAAATTTCACGGCACTCCTTCAAACAATTGTTGAAACCGACCAACATTTTGCATCCGCAGACGTACAACAAACGCGCCTAAAAAACAGGAAGCGGATGTGTCGGCGGTCTCCGGGCAGCGATGCTTCATTTCCCCAAAGACTGAAAAATGGACCCGGATCCATAACCTGACATAACATTCATTCAAATTTCTAAAAATACTACAAACATTTTCTTTTGTCCTTCACAGAGAGGAGAGAGAGAGCGCCAGCATTCCAATAAAGCATATTATGGCTGCTAATGAATGGGGAACGGTTTCCGTGCAATGATTGCTACTTCCCAAGGACAATTACAGCTGGGGGGGGGGGGGGGAATTGCGATAATGCAAAGTGAAATTTGCCACCGTTATTCATTACACAGGAGGATGGAGTTTGTAAAGCAGCATAAGAAAACACTCTGTGCATTGACAGCTGTGACCCATAAAAATGAATAGCACTTTATGGATCTGCACGGAGGGAAGAGAGAAAAAAAAAATAAAAAAAATCCCCGTAATCCGTGGGCCAAGGCTTCATGACATCTTGGATTTCGCTCGACACGTGGGGGGGGGGGGGGGGGTCACACGGCACGGGGGAACGTTTCCGCGTTGGCAAGATAATAACTCTTACAACCGTTAGCTTTACTCGCTGAAAAAAAAAAAAAAAAAAAAAAAACAAGACTACTGACTGACACAAAGATGCATCCGTAAAACAGTCTGAATAGGTTTGATAAAATGCTGGAAAAACAGCAACAGCCTGTGATCCTGTGCACCAAACGACGAACCAACACTCACTTACTGGCTCTCTATTGGATCAATTTCAGGCAGAAATGCTACAGAAAGTCAGAAGCTGTCAAAAATGTAACTCCGAACTAAACCGTGATCTTTCCACCACCTGCCCGAAGACTCTGAAAAAGACTTTTCTCGCGACTACTGCGAAGTGAGCGGCGGAATGGGTTTTGGGCAAATGTCAGGATGCATTTCTATTTCTTCTATTTCTTCATGTTGTAGATTTCAACGCTTTGACTTCGCAACTTTGCAAACTTTTTGCTCGTGTAGGTACAAACCCCTGCAGTTCACTTACATATGGTGACTTGTGAATCCATCGTTACACCTTAAAAGTGAATAATAATAGCTTTTCTGTTTGTTTTTATCAGCTCGTTTTGCACGACATGACTTTAGGGATGATTGTATCTTCCATCGACTTAAAAAAATGTAAATGATTTTCAACCGGATCAAGAAAACTGCGAACATTTTATTTCTTCACTTGGTGAGAGAAAAAAAAAAAGGGGCGTAGCGTCGTTCCACCTCTGGCTGCCTGTTTACGAAATCTAGCAGATGTGGAGAATTTGAGGCTGCGTTTTTTTGTCCAGAGTTAACGGTCAACCGAAACAGCAAAGTTATAAAACGTAAAACCAAAACGTGGAGCTGAAAGATGGTAAAATGTTGAGGTGAAAAGCAGAGTTGGGTGAATCTCGTTGGATTTATCACTTTGAGCTGTAAGTTCGAAAAGTGTGACTGAACTATTGGAATCTCAACTGGATTGCACAATTTTCTTCACATGCGCAATATCAGATCATCCTACTTTGAAACCGTGAAACACAACATGCCTGAAAACAGACAAAGTCAGACGGTTAGCGAAATCTATTACGTCGGATCGGGATTTCTGTCGAGCCTCGCGGCTCAGTTTAGAGGGCGAGACCGAGGCAGGGCAGAAACCATTCATTCAAATTCCCGACGCGGCCCGCGTCACGGACGACTCTCGCTATAATTCAAAGTGAATAAAGAACGGAGGTGATGAATGAAAAGATGATTAACGCGACGTGATGAAACTGGGATCGGACAAAGGAACCGAGCGACGGAGGATGGGAAGGGTGAAGAGACGCGCTTTTTGTTTCTTTTTATCCGTCTGTGCAGGAAAAGATAGAAATCTGATGACTGGCGGAGCAGGAAGTGAGGGGAAAAAAAAAAAAGAGCTTTACTATTCGCCCCCTCCGGCTTGTCACCGCTTCAATCTGGACATTTCCGACAACTGACGGCATAATCACGAGCGGGACCGAACGACGGCGAATTACTGTGCAGTTGCGAACAAGGTGGGAGGAAATATGAAGCCCTGGAAATCAACACGGGGGGCCAGAAGGGAGGAAACCTTCGTATGGGCCGCATATCTAATGACTATGGAAATGCGTAACGCTCCTTCTCTTAATGTAGCTGTTGGCTCTGATCAGGCCTACAGTGGAATATCATTTAAAAACACGCCCTCATTATGCAACTTTGATGCAAGAGAATACTTGATCACTCGCTTTTCACGTGGATGTGTGCGACTGGAGTGAAGGGCGCAGTGGAGATTGGGCATCACCACCACCACCACCATCATCATCATCATCATCATCATCATCGCGAGGCTATTTCGGGCTGGTGTAACAGCGCGCCTCAGCTGCAGTCAAATTAATGGTAGGCTGCGGTTCGGAACAACTAAGCCTCGGGCTCATTAAACTGGTCCCAGGTCGGTTTGTACACCCTCGGGGACAGTTTCACCGTCTCATATCGGATACAAAGTCGTCCCGATGGTGGAATCTTGGCATTTGTGAATATCAGGAACAAGAACAACGAGTGCAAGTTGTTTATTAATCTGATATTATCCTGTATTTAAATGTTATACTAGAGCTATTAATAAGATAGTTAATAGCTTATTCAGCTGGTTTGGGTGGAGCTCAGCTATGTGAATAAATGTTATTAAACATGAGTAGCTCTCGGACACTTTCATTTTGTCCTGTCACTCAGTTTAAAATACATTAAAACATGTTTTTTTTACCACTATTTTAACCGGTACAAGCATTTCTGGATGTCACTTATTAAATCAAAACTGTTGTTTTATTCAATGTACTGATATATGATATCAAAACACAGCATCGACTATAGTTTCACTGTGGTAATACTTTAAGTTTTGTTTTGTTTCTTTGCTATTATTGGTAGCTTCTGATACCCCGAACAACTAAAGTACAGACATAAACACAATGTACTGCAAAAATAGTGCAAGAATAATCCGGCCATGAATACAATCTCATTTATAAAATGTTTTGTTTTTGCTGGAGCTGTAACTTAATTCATTTAAAAATTACATTTTAATGCTGTACTTTGAATGTTGCATTAAACTGAAAGTTTTTTTTGTGTTAATAATTCATCTTCAATTACACGCATACAGAGAAACAACAACACAGTGCAATCAGATGCAACTGCAGCCTTACAAAATGACCAACCACCTCTCCGACAGTGTCAATGATTACATTATGTTCCACAATGGCAGTTTTTATTATTAAATTGAATGTAAAAAGTGAATATATTACAGGTTTAGTACATCTGTCTCTTAACTCATTTGATGTACCCTCTGAATTTCTAGTATATTCTGAAAAGAAGGTTGAAATGTTCACAGTCACACGACTTCCTATTATATGAATCAAGTGAATCACATTTTCTCCTGAACCTGTTTTGTAGAACTTTTATTTTAGCTGGAGAGAAAAAAAAAAAGAAGCAGAAACTCTCCGGTTTCCAAAAATAGAAGCTCTTGTGTTATTCCCAGGAGGGCAAAAAAAAAAAAAAAATATATATATATAAAAAAAAAAAAGGCAACGGAGTAAAAATATATACTATAGAATATGCAGCAGACACGCAGTGTAAAAAGCGCCATCGAAGAAGTGGTAGTGTACTGTATGTATGAGCTGAAGGCCTGTTAGGGTGTGCTAAGTAAGTAGCGGTAAAATATTGATGCTGGAAGTTTCAGAAACACACACGCACACGCACACACACACACACACACACACACACACACACACACACACACACACACACACACACACACACACACACACACTGGTTGGCTGCCAGAGTCTATCTTTCCCTCAGCCCAGTGCTCACATCCATCTCTTTCAACTTCAAATCATTTTTGTCCTAATTTATATTACTTTACTTACTTTATCCTCCACTTGCAGTTTTATGTGCAGTAAAATGTCATCACTACCAAAGCAGGACCACAAATTTAAATCGAAAGGTACTGCGCCCTTTTAAATGTCAAATCCCCCCCCCCCCTGGCTGCCCCCTCCCCCCCACACACCTTTCATAAAGGTTTATTTCCTGGTGAGTTTAAACGATTTATTCACTCTAAAAAGAAAACTCAAGAGTTGTCATTTAAAGTAGCCTGATTAAAAAAAATGTGAAGCAAGTTATCACCTTGTGGTCTGGTGCCTCCTCCAACCAGAAGAGTTGCAGTTGACATCCATGTCTGTCTAATCTCATATAATATTTGTAGTGAAGATTTTGAAAGAATTTGTCCAATAAATCTGAGAGAACACAAAGTTGTTGCCATGACAGCAGACGATGCTTCAGATATGGAATCACCAGCTCCCCGTCTCTTCCTCGGTTACGGTGCTGAATAATGGCTAGAAGTTTTTTTTTTTTACAGAACATAATGATGTCACAGTGAAGTTGACCTTTGACCTTTTGCATGTAAAATGTCATCACTTCATTACCTCCTAATATTAATGATATTATTTTTGATCAGTTATGTGCAATAATTATCTGTTTTTTCTTTACATTTCAGTGTATAAGTCGTGTATTTCATTAGTTTTGTGTATATAGCATGCTCGTGTCTGTGTATTTATAACTTTGTATTTAATCTGAATAAATTTGACAAATAAATCTTATCTAAATCTTACGTCTTATCTTATTTGATCTCATCTTATCTCGTCTCATCCTTCTTACTGAGAATTCTTTGTCGTGATCAGCGTACGCATTCTTGCGTTTTGAGAGGTCACCGTGACGTTCGACCACCAAAATCTACCGACATCACCCCCGAGCCCGAGCGAACGTTCGTGCCTCATTTGAACGACGTGCTTCAAAGTGTTCCGGAGATATCGCGTTTACAAGAGCGCGACGGACAGTCTGCAATCATAACGCCTCGGGGCAACGAAAAATACTCCGCAGAAACACTTTTTTTTTTTTTTTTTACACTTCCTCACACGTGTAGGTGGCTTGTTAATCTAATTAGTTTCCTATTGTTTTCCTGCACGAGCGGCACGCTCCGAGCAGCTGTGTGTGTGTGTTTGTGTGTGTGTGTGTGTGTTTGTGTGCGAAGAGACGGACGTCTTTTTTTTTTTTAACGCTTCGTTCTCCCGTCGGACGCCGCCAACTTCGCTTTTCGCTGAGACTTTATTTCTATTTGTCTTTCCCGGATCTCGTTTGTGAGGTAATAAGCTGCTCCGGGTTCCTCGCATTTCCAACCGGCTCAGGTTACGTGAGCCCTGAGCTGCCCTGGATGACATTCGTAGGTGATAAATATAAACGTGCACCCACGTCAGTAGGCTGCGTTTCCTCCTTTTGAGTTTGCCAGGTTCTTAGTCAGTGTTACAGCCTTTTTTTTTTTTTTTTTTATGTATTTCAGTCTATAAACAACCCACATAAAATGCAGATTTCATTTTGAACTTCTCAACTTCTCAGTATTCATTTTAGACATCGTTATATTATGTGTGCTCCTTTATATCGACTTCCGCAGCGAGGTCACTTTCTAAAGAATTTAGTCCTCTAACTATTCACACTTTAAGTACATTTTGCTGACCGTACTTCGGTACTTTTACTTTATCCCCTTTTACGTAACTCTCGGGTCATTTTAGGTGTAATTCATCCCGCCACTCCAGCCGATCGATCCTGAAAAATGTGAACGCATTCCGGCACCAAGCAAAGTCAAAACCATTCGTCTCCGGGTGGCGACAGCTTCGCTCCCTCTATCTCTTTTTATCAAACCATCATCTTCGTCCCAATAGATTTCCAATTTCAAACACTGTTCAGCCTCTCTAAATAAAAAAATAAATAAGAAGGCACATCTTCTCTGCAGTCTTTGAGTGTAAGAGACGGAGACGGACAGGTACAAACAGGAAATTGTCTTTTTTTTACAGACTGAAAGGAGGCGATTCAAAGGGAACATCACCTGAGTTTTAGAATTAATTAAATGCCAAACCCAGTATTCGGTGTTTCATTTAATCACATCAAAGAAAGGCTTCTGAAACAATATTTAGACCTTCGTGAGATGCTACGAATTTACATTTCAAAACAGTAAATAGCTTCTTTCCAGCCTTTGTGGCAGATGGTGCAGTCGGTGAACTACGTCGTGTTAGGTTGGAGGGTAGAGAGGCTGACTGGTGACTGCTAGTGGTTTCAAAAAGTACCAGCGAGCCACACTTAAGTAAAAGTAGAGATATCTTAACAGAAAATGACTTTGGGAAAAGTAGAAGTCACTTTTTTTAGAAACATTACTTGAGCAAACGTCTTTTTTTACTTTTAAAATACTGCAATAAAGTACATCGTGGGAAGCAAACGAAGGATCGTTGTTATTTCAATGGTAAATGCAGATTTGTCCACACTGTACACTACATGTACACACTGGCATCGGTGTCAGCAGCATCGTGTTTGTCATTCTTAAAAAACATATGCAGACTACGCGGGGACGTCTGTCTGTCATAATCAGGACTCATTCATTAACACGTATAACATCAACAGACTGAATGACGTGACACGGGCCAAAATCATTTGGCAGAATGCGGCGAGAGCCGACAGCTTGTATTTTGACTGAGTCATTTCTGATTATGTTACTTTTTTTTTTTTTTACATTTTTTTTTTTTTTTATGATTTAATAATGTTGGAAATATTAGCAGCAGGTGGATTGCGGGCAAGAGGAACGGTACCGAATCGAAATTGTGCTCATTGTAAAAGTCACCACATCCTCGGAGTTAAAAAAAAAATAAAATAAAAAAAAAAAAAAGTATCCAGATGTTGTATTTAAAGCTCAATAGTTCTCTGTTAAGAAAGATATGAAACTAGATGTTAAAGGTGGTCGTAGTAACGAACCCGCAGAGAAATACGACCTGGATGTACAACTTCTTTAGGGTCGTCCTGTAGCCGTCCGGCCTGCAAACGCAGTGTTTTTGTTCATTCTTTCTCTTCTCAGTTTAGTTTTCACACAAAAAAAAAAAAAAAAAAAAATCGAAATAAATCTCTAATAGACCCACAATACACTACCTGCTGTGCAGCAGATGGCTCGGAGACACAGTTAGCAACTGACAGTTGAGCGTACGGGAGCATTTAGTAGCTAAAGAGCCAGACATTGCCTTCAGCAGTGACCAAAAAAACAACAAAAAAAACATAAAAGAGAAGGAATATTGGACCTAATTGGCCAGAAATACCAGTTTAAATAAATAATTATGTTAATATTGTGATGGTTGGATGTTAAGCTGCGGTGGCCAAAAGGTAGAGAAGTGAGTCAGTCCCAAGACTGACCAAAAAGTTGCCACAAAAAAACAAAAACAAATCGGTTATTGCGTAACAGTAAATATCAGCAACTGCTTTCCATCCCGTTTGAGTCGGTAAATCTATAACGAGGCTCCATATCTTCGAAGATCATCTATCTGCAGCTGTAAATGATATTGTCGCTCCACCAAATCCGACAAATAGAAGGAGCAGAAAAACAAACAATCCCTTCTGTTGCACAAACTGAAAAAAAAAACAAACAACAAAAAAACTCACGACACTACAAGTCATTTCTTGTTTTCTCGCCCGGCGCCCATAAAGACGTCATTTCCTTCGACCCGAGTTGAAGAAAAATCAAGTTTCATCCCCCAAGAAATGGAATCGTTGTGGATTGAAATGACCCCCGAGATTTAAACGACGCGGATCAAGAACAACATACAGCTGCTTTTGTTTTTTTTTGTTTTTTCCTCTCTCGGCTTTTCCAGCGATGACCGCTGATTACTCAAGAAGCGGCGTGTCTGAAAATTGATCTTGTGGATATCATTAGTCATTCATTCATGGGGGAACTCGCCAGCTGATGCTCCCTCTGTTTCAGATCGTGTGTTTTTTTTTGCTTTCATCAAAAGAGGGAAGAAATTATCTTCTGAATTTTACAACGGACGATTTACGATACGAAAGGAACGACACCGGCTCCTGTGCGTCGGGGGCCTCACCTCAAAGTCGATAAAAAAAAAAGACGAAGTGTGTGTGCGTGCGTGTGTGTTTGTGTGTGTGTGTGTGTGTGTGTGTGTGTGCGTGTGTGCGCGTGTGCGTGTGTGTGTGTGTGTGTGCGTCTCCGCTCACAGCCAGCAGGCGGTTCTTCTCCTTCTCGGCGGCGTTGAGCGCGTTCTCCAGGGTCACCCGGTGCTTCTTGCCCACCTCCTCCAGAGCTCGAGCCTGGCTCTCCTTCATCTGGCTGGCGTCCTCTTCGTATCGAGAGCGGATGCTGCTCATGTCCTTCTCGTGGGACGTGTTCTCCTCGCGCAGGGTCTGACAAATACACACACACACACACACACACACACGCACACACACACACACATTTTAAGTAAAGCACAAAGATGATTGCCGTGATGGACGACACACACACACACACACGCACACACACACACACACACACACACACACACACACACACACACACACACACACACACACACACACACACACACACACACACACACAGAGAGAGAGAGAGCTGCGGGCTGACATTTACGCCATATGCTGCTGTATTCGGCCATATTGTCGGTGTTTGCTCGGCGACGGCCGAGGAACTAATCTGTCTCTGCGACTCTTTCACGCCACTTCACGCTCACATTTGGTATTCTTAAAGCCCCGGGCCGAGCCGAGCCGAGCCGAGCCGAGGAGAGTCTGGGTTAGGATTACCGATAATAGAGTTATTGATTATGGCAGCTATGAAGCCCCCATTACGGGTCTGCGACATAATCGTGCCGTCGTTCTGAATAGAGTATTGACGCGTTGCTCAGATGTTGTTTTTCTCGGCACGATCCGCCGGTGAAGCTGATAATGGTGGCAGATTTAGCACTTTTATTATAAGGTAATATTTCTTTTTTTTTTGAATGTCATACAAACAAAGGCTAGCATAATTACGCATAATAGTTAGTGATGTGCTACTGATTGGTTTGTAGAGGAGTGGGCAAAAAAAAAAAAAGAGGAAGAAGAAGTGAGGAAAAATCGAGGAAAGCTGCGAACTACATGGATGGAAAACAGTCCAAAGATGCCGTTTGGAGGACACAGAGGAGAAAGAACGAAAGGCCTCCTGATTTAAGTTGTTATGAAACTCCATATATTGTGTAGCAGAGAGCGCAAACGCACAGCGACACTGCTCTGGGTTTCGTCTTTGGAACAATGAAGGACGGCGTCACAATGAATCACGATTTTCCTTGGAAATAGAAATAGATTAAAAAAAATAATAATAATAAATCTCGCCAAAAAAACATGCCACATGAGAACAGCGATACTCATGAGTTCAGCTGACATTAGCCACGGGAAGAGACTCCTACGGTGAGCTGACAAACTCTGAGAGAAAATTTACTTTTTAAAGGGGAGAGTTTTTAAAGGGAAGAGTTATGTGACGGACTATTAAAATTCGATCTATCGGCTGTGGATCTGTTTTTTTTTTTTTCCGGTGTTCTCCTGATGTCAAAAATAAATGCAACGTGAAATTGGGCCGACTTTTTTTGTTATGCGTGTTTGCTTCGAGACGTTTTAGAATATCCGATACCTTTCAGACGACGCTGCTCGGATTGACGGTTGTCAGGGGCGTTTTATAACTTTAGTACAGCTATGAACGGATCCCTGTTTTCTGAAAAAGAATCTCCTCATTTGAGTGATGCAGTGCGACAGGAGGAGGCAGAAAAGAAGAAGATTTAAATTACAGGGATGTAAACAATGCAGGATTTAAAATCACTGAAAAAACTCAACGCGCTTTGGTCAGGAATAATGTACGTATGCGTAACTCCACAGGGCCCCTTTAAGACGGCTAAATTCCCTCATTTTGCATTAAATCTCTGATATATTGTTTTCCTTCCCTCAAGACCTGAGCTCCACCCAACGAGATACCGCAAAATGGCACCGATCAAAGTTTACATTTGCTGAGTCATTGAGACTGAGCATGTGCGTCAGTGGTAATACACTTGACAAGATAACAGATGCTACATTCCCCAGTCCTAAAAAAAGATCTATTATTGATATCATATTCAGCCTGAACGGTCGTATTTAAAACCAGAAAGTATCTGGCAGATTATCAAACGCTGGCAACAACATAAGAAAAAAAAAAAACCCACACTTTAATCTCCCCCAACAGAAAGCGATCGTATTGGTGTGCAATTATTGCTTCCAAACCACAAGATAAGACATGAACATCCGGGGAGGTTCATTTCTTCTTTTGTAAAGATAGAAAAAAAATAAAATAAATGTAAATGAGAAAAAAACCACAATGTTTAATAAGAGAAAGCATGCGTCGCATTAATGTCATGGCTCTTTTCTACAATGGTCCCTAATTAAGCCAGAACGCAAAAAAGGATCTGTAATGTTCCTCCTCCTCTAGTTCACTATATTGTGGCTTATTTTTAACCAGAACTCATTAAAGCAAATCTTTTTCTTAAGAAATTTAATGCAAAGAAGTTAAAAAAAAAACACATAAAAAAAACATGTAAATTTACATGATTTTTTTCTAAATAGTGTCAAGCATCATTAATTTTTACGCCTGTAAATAGGTGGATATTAAAAAGTCTTTAATTTGCCAATAAGGTCAGTATCACAATAAGACTGTTCGTAAAAAAAATAATGTAATTTTATTATAGCACGTGAATCTTTAAAAAACAGTTAGCGATAATGCATTTTATACAAGATTGTGTTTGTAGTAAATATGTAGACAATTTAACTGTACTGTTAAAAATAATGTAAAATGAAGGTGATAATACAAAATGGAAGGTTTTGGTAATAAAAGAAAAATCCTGGTAATCACATTTTACAGACTATTGTCTTTCTTTGATGTCACAATGTCGGTCATTCTTCAACATAACTGTATTTAAGCAAATTTGAACAAATTTAAAAGATAAATCCAGAATTGTAAATTTCAAAAAAAAAAATTTGGGGGGGGGTTAGAAAACAAAATTCTTCTGCCAAATATCACGATTACTCCATTTTAAGTAGAAATCATTTGGCGCTCCGGGAGATGTTTGGTGCCATAAAGTTTAAGTGATCTGAGATCTATTATCCTCCGGAAGACATTCAAATTCGCAGCAGCTCTCGTTCAGCGGGGGAACCGTTGCCGCTCCCGGAGGATTACACTGCACAAATGTCAGAGATAAAAGGACGGGAAAACACACATGAAGCGGCACCACTTGACATTTACTGTTGGCTGCTGGTCGGTCTGCTGACGACACTGTTTCTTAAATCATCTGACCTTTAAATTTCTTTGTTTAAAAAAAAAAAAAGAAAAGAAAAGAAAAGAAAAACAGCATTTTTATTTTTAAATATAAAGTTTGTAAATGCTGTGATTGACAGGTTTGACCCTTTCAGTTAAGTGACAGCAGGTCAGTTTTGTCAACTTTGCGGCATACTATTTTATAGAAGCTCCTTAGCAATTGACAGAAAAAGAAGGGAGAGTTTGTATGCACAAGATATGTCTAAAATGTTGTATTCTCTCCAAATAACTCCAAATATATCAAAAAATATGAATAAAAGGCTTTTTTTTTTTTTCATCTGTAACGACTGTATGTGAGCAAAAAAGACCTCACAAGAGACGCGATCAATGTCTGTGTGAAGTCACAGAAAAGTCAACATTCCAACTAATAGAAAAAAGACAAAGAAAACTGAAGACATTTATGATTTTTTTTTTTTCTCCTCTCATTTTGAGGTTTTTCTCTCCGAAAGGCAGAATTTTTTTTGAAGGAGATTAAAGAGTTTTGGGGAAAGTCCAACTTCGGCCTCATTCAGGTCACATGGGAACGCCGGAGAATTCAAACTTCCTCCTTTTTTTCCGTCCTCTTTAATGTGATAATCTAGTTTCTCTGACTCAGAAACCATAATGGTAAAAAAAAAAAAAACCCCGCATGATATCAACGATAAAGAGGACCAAAGTTAAAACGAGTTCGATCATCTCAAAGTCATGAAACCCACTTCTTGTATTTTAAAGATGAAAAACAAGTCTGGAGCAAAAGTCCACAGAGAAGTTCAGTCACGGCATCTTGATGACTTATTGCTTATTCAGAACGGAGTCGCTTCCAGCCTGACATGAATACCGAACGAAACACAACACAACACAACACACACACACACACACACACACACACACACACACACACACACACACACACACACACACACACACACACACACACACACACACACACACACACACACACACACCTTCTCCAGGGACTGGATCTGCTGCTTCTGTCTTTCATCCAGGCCTTGGCTCTGGGTCTGCAGGGCCTCCCTCTCCTCCTCCATCCTCAGCACCTTGTCCTTCAGCCGGCTGCGCTCGTTGTCCAGGTCCCTGATGGCGGCTTCCTGGGTCATCTGGGTGGCCTGCAGGCTGCTTATCTGACCTGCGGCGGGGGGTAATGAGGTAGGGTGAGGGGGAGGTGGGGGGGGGGGGGCGGAGACGAACGGGCGTGAGAACAATGCTAATAAGACAGCAATGTCATCGGCGTATCGTCATTCTCGGCAAATTCTTACCGATGCAGCCGGCACGTGCAAAATGCACCCGCCGTCAGCGAGTTTTAAATTGGCGTCTTGGCGCTGAATCGACATTTTTTATTTCATGTCATTCATTCAACCGGGCTCATGCCGGACCAAAGGCCAAAACATTTCATCTGGATGGAGGTCCAGCGGGCCGAGAAATGAATTATTAACGTTGTGTGGAATTACATTTCATTAGAATGTCTCACATTCTACAGAAAACTAACATTTTAAATCTAAAACGAAATGTCAGAATGACGAAAACGCCATTCGTTAATCTGCGCGCTCAGTCATTTGATCATTTTGCGGAAATCATCGTCAAAAACGGTCGTCTTGCCAACGTTTTTTCAAAATTTTGACTGGCAGCTCGAAGTCAGAGACGAAGGACACGTTAACAGCACACGAGCATCAGCAGGAGAGAGAGAGAGAGAGAGAGAGACAATCCCGTCGTTATTTGTAGATAAGTTATAAGCCGATGGAATTTAATAGAGAAAAATTAAAACTCATATGATGTACCTTTTTAGCTGCACAAAAATGACAGTTCCTAGTCATTATGGTTTTGGATTTCACAGCACTTGAGAAATAACAAGAATAAGCAGTAATCTTGTCCAAATTTGTGGTGGGGCCAAAACAAAATAAAAACCTGCCAAATTGGGCTGAGTGTGACAATTTCTTGCCAATAGCGTCTTCAATCATCATGGAAGCTGCCGCAGCAGGTCGGAGCGGTTAATTCAACGTTTCAGGAAAATCAAAGACTGTTTTAGGTTTAAGAGTTGAACCAAACTGTTGGACGTAGCTTCCGGGTCTGAAAAAAATGAGGCCGACGCAGAAGTGCTTTAAAACAGCAATACCACAGAGGGCCACTAGAGGTCGCCTCCAAAAAAAGCCTCCGTCTCCATAGACTCCGCTGTTTTTTTGTTTTTTTGGGGGGGGAGAGGGTCTGTTTGATTGACAGGCCTGTGGTGCCGTCACGGTTACATAGTTAAGTAGCTTGACCCAAAAGTGTATTTTTCTGGTTTATTTGGTTTTAGCCAGTATATCAGTTACTATAGCAACGTATAAACCGTAAAAACACAAACGCAGAAAAACTGATTATAATTTGGAAGAGAAAACAAAAAGCTCCCTCTTGGTTCAACTTTGATTTATGGTATTTTAGTTTACGGTTGCCACAGTACCCAGATCTAAGCAACAAACCTGAAACTAGAGGCGAAAGAACAAAAAATAACAACAATAATAATACATAATAAAATTCAGAAAAAACCCACAAAAAACAGCTGGTTAAAAGACAGAAAATCAGCTGTGGTTTCGGTTGAATTGTGAAACTTCTTTCTTTTCCTGAACGACCTTGAGCCGCTCTGTGATTTTGTGTCGTGGCTAACGTGACTGTCGTGGTCGCATTTCACCAGCTGGCTCCTGTTTGTGTCTCTCGTACGCGACAAGCTCCGGAAGGAAAAGATGGCTCATCGAGGCTAATGGGCCGAACACGATTCGGCTGGCGAACGCTCACACATTTGTCAGACGGGAATGTTTACGTCGTGTCGTTTTTTGCACAAAGTCCTGATGGAGAGACACGAGAAGATATTAAATCAGATTCTAACATGCGATAAACATTTACCCCAAAAGCAAGTGCACGCAAAACACGCCAGCCTCAAACGAGGCGTAATTGATGCGAGAAGAGGCTTCCTCTAGCTCGGGGGGTGGGCGGGGGGGTGGGGGGGAAACCATTAACCGGGAAATACAGGAATACGCTGTTAAAGTCTGAGAGGCTGCGATGTGTCAGTCGAGATGAGGGAGGCTGTTAGTGGATATGTTTGATGAGTTCGCATGACAAGCCTGGAGAGCATCTTCAGGGTGAAGTGGAGGAGAGGAGGAGAGAGGAGAGGAGAGGAGAGGAGAGGAGAGGAGAGGAGAGGAGAGGAGAGGAGAGGAAAGGAAAGGAAAGGAAAGGACAGGAAAGGAAAGGAAAGGAAAGGAAAGGAAAGGAAGAAAGAAAGGAAAGGAAAGGAAAGGAAAGGAAAGGAAAGGAAAAAGGAAAGGAGACCAGAGGAAAAGAAAAGAAAAGAAAAGAAAAGAAAAGAAAAGAAAAGAAAAGAAAAGAAAAGAAAAGAAAAGAAAAGAAAAGAAAAGAAAAGAAAAGAAAAGAAAAGAAAAGAAAAGAAAAGAAAGACCCAAACAGGAAGGTTTCTGGTTCTTACTGGCTTTGAGGAGGATTTCGGTGGCCTGCTGCTGGACTCGGTCTCTGGCCGCCTCCAGCTCACATTCAGCCTCCTTCTGACGGATCTCTACAATCTCGGAGTTCTGGGTCACCTCGTCCAGCTGCTTGGTCAAATCCTGGAGACACAAGAGGAGACACGAGAGACAACTTTTAACTGACAGCAACGGCGAAAAGTTAAATGTAAACATGAATATAAAAAGTGATACATATTTAATGTACCGCTATCTTGGTGCAGCCGGAAGTTTTTGAGCGACATTTTAAGACATCTTAACTCAGTGAAAAATATCAGTTTGTATATTGATAATACTGAAGATTCAACTGCTGCTCAGTAAGAACTAGAGTCACACACACACACACACACACACACACACACACACACACACACACACACACACACACACACACACACACACACACACACACACACACACACACACACACACACACACACACGTTACAGTACAGTAACTATGTGATTGAGCGCTCTGTAAAAAGAAGAGAGGCAATTTCACATCTTTCAATCCCGTCAAATAGCCTCTAACTTAATTACTGCTGATTCGGCAAAAGACAATGAAACCTCAACCTTATCATTACCATGGGTGTAACCAAGGCCTTTTTTAGGGGGTAGGGGGTGTTTGTGCCCCCCCCCCCCCCCATCCCAATATAAAGTAGAAAGTATGTTGAATATATTCTCCTTTTATGCCGGATGTCAACGGTTCAGTCTCTTTGTTATTTTCTATTTATTGTCGATATATTTCCTCGTCGTTAAGGAAAAAAAAAACTAATCGACGACGTTCGGCGATTAACTCGCATTCAGCCCACATCACATTAAAAATCAAACACGCGCAGCCTCGCTCCTGTCAATCATCATCCTCCCCATCGGGACGCGCCGCTGCATTTCCATTTAAAAAACGTAAACGTCCCTGAAAAAAACAAAAAAAAAACAATAAGCCTCACTTCTGGTGATTTATTGTTTTATCTTCCACCGGCTCCACCCGAGAGTGAAGCGTTTCGTCCGGGAGACGGCGGCGATTTAACACAGCTTCACTGGAATGTTTCACTCGGGGTGGGGTGGGGTGTGTGGTGTGGGGGGGGGGTAATTTGTAACGTTTGGCGTCCTACGGAAGCCCGCGGAGAACTCGGCCATTAATTACGTCTGTCTCGGTTTCTCCCGGCGATCGTTTGCTCACGATTAACCTCCTAAATCATAAACTGAAAGGAAGGAGACAGAAAACAAACAAACACTGAAAGCAGGAAGCTGGAGCGTCCCGGCGGAAAATTCGGTTATTTCTCGGCACGAGACGAGTACTCGGATGAAAACGAGTACCCGGTACGGACAAGACAGGTTTGACGAGTACGAGTAAAGTCCGAGTAAAATGCGTCGATGTCCGTTTTGATGAAGCTGGTGACGGAGACGATTCACTTTAACCAGAGCCGTGGAGAAATTTACAGGCCAGAAGCTATGACGGTATTTTGGGGTCTTTATTATGATAGCAAAAAAACTACAAAAAAACCCAACAAAACACGGTTTTGGAAGCAAATTTCTTACAGTGCAATCAAAAATCAAGTTTGTAAGTTAAAATATATAAATTGAGAATATAATTATTTGCAGTGCAAACAAATTTGCTAAAACCTCGACATTTAAATCAAAAACCTACGAGTTGGATGTAGTGGGCGGGGCATACGCAGGAGACGGGAGTTTTTAAATCACTCTGTCCGAGTGATTTGTTTAAAAGTGACGACTCGGCTTTCACTTTGGTTATAATTTCACGTTGTCAATGCCGATCCCGTCTTTGAAAGCGAAGGTTTTTTGACTTGAATGCAAAAGCTTTGATTTAAAAGCGAAGGTTTTAATTCCGTCACCAAAACTAACAACAACCGTCGGAGCAAATTTGTTTGCGATGCAAATAATTATTTTCTCAATTTATATATTTGTTTACTTACAAACTTGATTTTAGATGGCAGGGTGACAAATTTGCTTTCAAATTTTTGTTTGTTTTTGTTTTGCTTGCATAATAAAGACAACAAAAATACCTTCATAGAAGCAGTGGAGAGCAAACGTATGTTCGAGTAGCGCCACTGGCCGTTAGATAACTACTTTACAGGTAAGACGAGACGGCAAGCCGGCGTTACAGGATTAAGAGATATGTTTCACAGACTGAGGCTGTTATTAGGAGATCGTTACGATATCACCTCGACAACGTACGCGGCATATCGGCCGCGTATAGAAAAAAAGAACAAGCAGGAATCAAAACTCGTTTCCGATCCTTTCATATCTGTTTCTTACATCTTTGTTTTATTAAAACGAAAGAAGCCGTCGAGCGAAGATGGTTCGGAGTTCCCTCTCCTGCTTTGTTGTTTCGCTTCTTTTATCTTGGTTACGGTTAATTGCTCTGATAAACTAATGAAATTAGTCGTTCCCGGGGCAACAACCACAGCCACCGCTGACCTTGATCGTTTCTCTCGACAACTCATCAAAAAAAAAGAAAAAAAAAAAAGGATCTACTCGGAAATAAAAACGCTGAACTGCTACTTTTGCAAGCATGCAAAAGCGTACATGTTAATAGGTCTGACCAGCTCTGTTTCGAATTCAACCTCGTTATTTGATCCATTGTTAACTATAAAAAAATACAGATAATAGAAGCATTAATCTCTAAGAGGTACATATTAAGGTTAGACACTTTTTTTTTAAACATCTGCTTTTTGTTATTTAGTCCACGAAGAGAAAATCCATCCATTATTTCTATAATAAATGTTTTTATGTTACATCTCTGCTTTACCATCTTTTACAGAGATAAAAAAAAATAATAATAATTGCAGGCTGTCTATAAAAACTCCATCAAGAATATGGCCAGTCATAATTAAGACTTCAATTAAATTAAAAGGATGTTCTGGTACCATTACATTATTGTGACTGCGCAGGCTGGTGATGTCAGCTGGTTGTGGGCGTGGAGGGAGGAAGGGGGGAGGGGGGATGTTGGGGGCGGGGCCTCGATCTCACCTTGACGGAGCTGTCGGCGTTGTTGAGCGACGCCTGCAGCTTGTAGGACTTCTCCCGGTTGTCCCGGGCCTCGTCGGTGACCCGGGCCAGCTCGGCCCGCAGTTTGCCCAGCGTCTTCTGGAGCGCCGCCTCCTGGGTCTGGAACTCCCGCCGCAGCTCGGCCTCGGTGCGTTTCCACGCCAACAGGTTGTCGGCAGTCAGCTGCTGGGTTCTCTTCATGGCCTCCAGCTCGCGCTCGTAGAAGGCCTGAGCCTGCAGAGCAAAGAGGCGAAAGCCACTTAAATCCAAACAGCCTAATGGTGTAAAACAAATGAATAACTCAAGAATGAGTTTTATCTTGTTTTTTGTTTTTTTTACCCGTTTTACTTTGAAAATTGGTACTGCAAATTAGACAATCTGGAAACCGTTCTCACCCTAATTAAATCTTGTGCTAGAATAATCAATGCAAGTGAAAGCTGAAGCCAAAGATGACTTGGCTGACAGCGTTCATTGTCAGCTAGGATGCTTTTGTATTGAAACTAATACCTTCTAAATACAGTGCTGAAATCCTTCTATTGCTTTTTTTAGTACAAAAATCTGCAGATCACACTTCTTATTTTCTGCAGTCGCCATTAAAATGTCAGCAAATGACATTTTTTGGTCTTTTTTTTTTTTTTTTTTTTTTACCATTACGTACCAAAGGATGCTTTAATTTAAACAATGTGTTTTTTGGATTATGTTTTCAAAAACGGACATTTTCATGCAACAAAAGCCGATATAATATAACATTGGAATCTGTTCTGATCTGTAGGTGTTACTTTGGATTCAATTTTAAAACAACAGAAGCACGAAGTGACGCTTCAGGTGTGAAACTTTTAGGATTTTAAAAGAATTTCAAATCAAAAACACTTTTTCTTACGAAATCTCATCTGCATAAATACCTGCATATTTAATCAAGTCTGTCGTCTGATTCATCATGGGCTACGAAACAAGACGCCGACAAAAGTGCACGCTCATGCATAAATGTATGTAAACTACAGGAGCGTACTCACAAAACATGAAATGTAATTAGAGCGTCAGAACGAACCCGCTGCACCCGGGTCGTTCTCGTTAGCAATGTGAAGCGTCGGCAGAGGCTGCGGTGCCGTACCTTGCTGAGTTTGGCCTCGTACTCCTCCACCAGTCTCTTCTTGTCCTGTTTGAGCTCATCCACCCGCTCCGTCAGAGAATCCACCTGCAGCACAGAAGATCCACGTGTGAAGAAGTCGGAGTTCAGAAATTAATAATTTAGATCATCTTTTAAAAAAAAGAGAAAAAAAAGAAGAAGCGGTGGGATGCTTCTGTGCAGCCCGGTATCGCAGCAAAAATGTGAAATAGACACGCCGGTCCGCTACGGCAAAAGCGTGAAATACACACGCTTTTTGAAACTTGCACGTTTTTCCTGTAGTGGACGGAAATGAAACCTACTGCATTGTGTACAGCCATGTGATTTACAGGAAAATGAAACTTGTAGCTAAAACACGTGGTTAGGGGCAAGGGGGAAACGTGTAACTTTCACGCCTAGTGGCTGTTTTTTCACGTTTTCGCCTTAAGTTGGCCGGCGTGTCCATTTCACGCTTTGCCGTGATGCCGGGTTGTTTTTGTTACTTTCCTGTGAAGAGACTGAATCGAGTCGAAACACTGCAGGACGTTACACAATGTGAGGCTCTGCTCTGAAGTTGTTCTGTCAGATTAATTCATTGGTTTTGTAAACAAATGGTTCATAACTTAGTAATCACGGCGGTCCTGTTTTCCTTTTGGTCTCCCCCCTGTAGCGGTTTGGGTTTTTTGTTGCTCTGGCTTTCAGGAGCTGCTCTACTTTTGGTTTTTTTTTTTTATATTTGCGGGAGTTTGCTGAGTTTACCTCGGCTTTATGCAGCTGCCCCAGTTTCTCCTGGTCTTTGCTGTAGTTGGCGTTGTGACTCTGGTGGCTGCGAAGGAGCTCCTGGATGTCTTGCCTGTGCTGAGCCTTCAGCTCCTCCAGGGCGGCCTTCTTCTCCTGCTCGAACTGGACCTGGGCCTGGCCGAACGTGCGCAGCTTCTCCTCGAAGGACCGCCGCATCTCCTCCACCTCCCTCGACATGGACACCACCCGCTGCGTGTGCTGCCAAAGGAGACACGGGGACGAAAGGGCTGAGCTAACAGGGGGGGGGGAGGGGGATTCGAGCTATGAGTTTTGTCGGCTTCTTAGACGGTGGGGGGGAACTTTTATTAAAAAAAAAAAAAAAAAAACGGTCCGAGCTGGGTGGCTTCGGGGCGGGGGGTGGAGGGGTGGGGGTGGGGTGGGTTGGGGGGGTTGACCTTCTGGCTTTCCTCCTGCCTGCTTTAAATCAGCTCTGAAAACCAGCGAGAGCCAAAACTACCTGAACACGAAGCGCTCAGAAGGTCATTGTCCAGAAACATCAAACAGCGTTGACGTTATTATTGTCAGGATGCCTCGATCGACGAGGTCCCTATTAATTATCATTATTCAATATAAATAAATAGGTAACCTCTAAAGCTACTGATCAGGGAAAAAACCCTTCAGTAACATGAAGTAGGTGAGGCTCATAATAAGCGATGATTTAACTATTTATTTTCATGTCTTTTTATTTAATTTGGCTGCACAGTCTGAAATTACCATTTCATTTACCAAGGCAGCAGATAATTACGCAATCAGAGACTCGCACTAATTACTAGGTGCAATCTTTGTTCCTAAACACAAGCGTAGAAAGGTGCAGATGGGGCGTTCAGGCGGAGGTTAAAGGACTGACAGTCACTTCTGTTTAACACGTCGTGCATCGTAACCTGACTGCACCACAGGCCTGTCAATCAAATGGACACGCCCCCAAAAAACACATCTTTTTAAGGATTATTTTCAAATTAATTTATAATTAATGACGGGATTATTTTCAGATGGGGCCGCCAGTGCACTAATCTGGAAGTGAAGTTGGCAAATGACATGCAGAAAACTTTTAATATTTTATTGACTTAGAATTTCATTAGAACATGAATGGGAGTCTATGGAGCCGCAGTTTTTTTTTTTGGCGCCGACCCCCTAGTGGCAGTCGGTGGCATTGCATCTTAAGGCTCTTTTTGGAATCGGCTTAATTTTTTTTCTTCTCTATAAAGTCTATGTTTGGTACACAGCACTATTCAGGCTAAATGTAAACTCGAGTGTATTGAATTGGATCTGGATTGTGTTTTTACACGGGACACTTGAAATGAGATGATAAATTGAGGCCCAAAGGAGCTCTGAGCGCGAGCGACTACTAGATCCACACGTCGAAGCGAAAAAGCCGTGACGCTGACCAAGAGAGACTCTCCTGCCTCACAGCGGGCCGGAGAAACAGATATGATGCTGATTACCCGCCGCTGTGACTGCAGGCTCCCGAGATCGCAGCTGACACACACACACACACACACACACACACACACACACACACACACACACACACACACACACACACACACACACACACACACACACACACACACACACACACACACACACACACAACACCACCGCCCCTCCGCCCTACCTGAGCCTCGGTGCAGAGCTGCATGTCCTCCACCCGCTGACGGTAGCTCTCGAACTCGGCCAGCGCCTGCCGCTTCATCCTCTCGTGGAGCTCCATGGACTCCTCCAGGGACTGGATCCGCCTCTTCAGGTCCATCTCGTCGCTGATCTTGCCCTTGTACTGGGAAACACGAGAAAAGGTTCAGTGGGACGTAGTGAAACCTTCAAATTGAATGTTTTTAAATCAAGAAAAAATAATGAAGGAAATGTTACAATCCACGGGAAAACACGTCACATTAATGGTGCGTTAAGTTAAAAAAAAAATGAAGAAATCCTTCAAATTTCTGCAAAAAACTTGAACATAACTTGAACTAACGAGCCGACAAACAGGACGGCAAAAAAAATTATAAAAACGTAACCGTCTCCTTGGTGAATAAAACATGACGGCTTTCAACTTGAATTAAAATTACATTTTTCAATAGATCGGCTGATCTGAACCGATTTTAAATTTTGTCCGTGGGCCTCCTCGTCATGACAAACAAACTAGAGAGTGGAAATTCAAAGATTAAATAGGTACATAGAATTCGGGTTAAATTTATTGTATCGCATTCAAAGCACACCAGTGAAAATGCCCCCGGGGAGACTTCGCGGAGAAAATATAGCACGGAAACGTTGGCGTATATAAGTTTGGCTGATTACTCGCAGGGAAGCAAGTCGTTCTCATTAGGAACGGTGACATATAGACTTAAATAATTCATATTTGGCTGATTAAATATTAATGGGATAATTTTTTTTTATGTGGTCTGAGGCCACCATGTGAACGTGGTGCAGCTCCACATGTAGTTTAAAGCTATAAATGAGATATATCCACCGATCCCGTCTGGTCCTGACTGACCTGAATATGACTCTTGACCGTGGCGAGTCCTCTCTGCAGTCCTTTCAGCTGTTTAAATCTCGGCTTAAAATCAATACTCCACAAAAAAAAAAAAAAAAAAAAAAAAAAAAAAAAAAATCAAAGCTTTCTCCGAGTGCAGCGCTCCACTGGAATATTTAATGTTTTTAACCTAGAAAAGCTGTCAATCATTCCAGAAGTCATTGCGTGGATTTATACTGCATCAGCATTGATTATATGACTTATTTAAATGAATCTTTATTTATAGCCACGAGGCTGTTTCCTCTCTTTTCTTCAAGTATCTCCATTCCTCAAAGCTAAATATTACAGATATTTAAGGATATTAAAGGATTTTAAATATACTGTGGATCCAGATTTGACATATTTCTAATCGGTGAGTTTGTTTACATGAACTTGAGAGTCCGATTTTTCTGTTTCCACATTTCAGAATCCTGGATAAGCCCCCGTTTTAAGAAACCTGGATAAGCCTCCGTTTTAAGAAACCCAATCATGCTAGCTAAAAGTACTCCGAAAGAAACCAGGATTCTGCATGTATACATCTTATCCCAGCGTTTCAGTGCTCCTGACCTCTGCAGTAACGTAACAGAAACACAAACAATGTTGGCAACGGAAATATCTCACTTCTGGAGTGATGAAGAAACTGAATTTTGTCTGTCGGTGAGGAGAGAATTACATTTCCCTGGTAATGAGTGATGGGATAATAGTATGTATCAAGTATAAGGGGACATTTTTTGTTACCTATGATAAACTGATCTTATGGACTGTTTCCTGTGACCTCTGTGTTCTGTCATAGTTGCTGAGCTCAACTGTTGTTGCTGTTTTTTTCCTTGCCTTTGACTTGTGGTGTGTGTAATTGCATGTTGCTTTCTTGCTTTGTTTACATGAACTTGAAAAAGCCCAATAAAAAAAAAAAAAAAAAAGAAATAGGCCTATAAAAAAAGCCATATAATTAATTTTTTTAAAATAATAATAGGCCTATAAAACAGCAAACAAAGGTCTATAAAAAAAAAAGTATAAGGAGGCATGAATAACTGGATTTCCGTGTAAATGCAACACCCCGAGTATGAACAAAACCAAGATACTAAAGTCTATGTAAAGACACTCAATGTCAAACAGACTGATTTTTACTTTGATAAAATCAACTTTGAAATCAGAAGTGACACAACAACGGGCATTAAAAATATGAATAAATATATAAAGTAAAGTGTATGAACCTGCATTATCTTCTCTCTGGTCTCGGACAGAATCTGCTGCACCTCTTCTTCGTGCGCCTCCTTCAGGGTGGCGATGGCCGCCTCATGTTCATCGTTTTTTGTGTTCAGTGCATAGATAACCTGCAGAAGAAAAAACAAAAAACAACGAATGTTATACACGAGCATAATAAGGACTATAATACGTTATCAATGCTGGTGGGAGACGTGAACACAACCGCTCGTAGCTTGAACCGTGTTCGGAGGACTTTGCTGGAAATATACAGTATTACTATGTTGAAAAATTAATGCGGGCACTTCCGGGCAGAACAGCCCAGTGCAAGGATACTGTAAAGTAAGGAAACACGAGGGCCTGAATAACAAAACTGGAAGATGAAAGAAAGGCTGATATTGATGTTTTAGGAGTGAAGCTTCCAAAGACTCAGTACCTTCTAGATTCATTCTTCAGAGGATAAAAAAAGCTTCTCGGTCGGCATTCATCCTATGAAGTCTGTGTGAGTTTTTTTTTTTTATATGCAGAAGAATTGGTGCTGGACTTAAGAAAAAGTTTAGAAATCCAAATATGCATAAAAGCCATAAAATATATGTACAATTACAAGTTACTTCACAAACTTAAAAAAAAAAAAAAAATTGGATTTAAAACTTCTCTAAACTTGGTTTAGTTTGAGCAATATCGGCAGCTTTTCTACTGACTGGGAAAGTGTTTTTTTTCCAAAAGATTATTTAAATCTCAGGAATGATATTTGATAGACTTCCTTCGAGTGTTGTGGGAGTGGTTGTTTTTCACTAAAATGACTGGATAAGCAGGGAGGTGCAGATTTGTACACAATCTATTGGGAAATGCCCATCATTATTCGCAACATCCTTTCGTTCTACGGGGAGAAGTTTAAACTTTTTAAAAATAAATAAACTACATCTAGAAGCCTTAAAACAACTCGTTAGCTTATTTGTTTTTTGCGGTCTGTAATTTGTGTTTTTAAGAGCCTGAGAGGAGCCGCTGTACTAAAAAAGTAGCAGCGTAATCAAAGTGGCAGAACCCCAAAGCTTCAGGGAGGTTAAAGTTGGCGTATCCATGAAATTTGGCTTTTTCCGGACAGAATTTGTTGTTTTGTTAGTAAAAATCAAAAAATTGCACCAATTCATTTTTGCTGAGAGGTAGATGAGCTAATCAATAATAACGTTCTGAGATTTTAAAATCTGAAGCTGCAGCCAGCAGAGTTGACAGGTACCAATATTCACCTGCAACCTTTCTATAAAAAAAAAAAATCTCAAAAAGAAAAATAAATCGGGTTTTTTGTTTTTTTTCAAACCAAACTGTTATTTCGATGAAAGCACTCATTTGTAACCTTTGAAATACTTTCTGGCAAAAATCAAATGAGAGCTCAAAATACAGATGGAGGGATTAAGCCCGCCTCGATTAGCATAATGTCTCTAATGCTGTATTGCGTGCATCGCGGTACGCAGCTGCATGCGGCGCTGCATTCGCGGTGCCTCGATGTTTCCAGTATCGGCTCGGAAGCGTCAGCGTTGCCCCACAGTCATGAATTAGAAATCGGTTGACGCCACGTATCGCCGGTGATAAAAATAACACGGGCGAAACCGTTGTGCATGAGATTGACCTTTAAAATCCATCCCAAAAATACGAGCAGCCAACCAGAGACCCATAATCTGACAGCGCCGTGATCCCCGGCTCACAGAGAGAGAGAGAGAGGACAGAAATGGGTTTTTTACATTTCTACATGGGAAAACCAGGAGACACTCTCCCAGAGCTTCTCTCCCCGCCGTGAGAAACAAAGCTGCGTGTTGCCTCTTTGAAAAGAAAGAAACAAAACCCAAGTCGATAATTCAGCACATCGAACTGTGCGAGGGGTGTTTACTTGTTTACTTTGGGCCAAAGTCCATCGGCAGAATTACAAGAGAGAGTGCGGAGAAAAAGAAAAAAAAGAGGAGAGAAAATACAAAATGGAAGAAAAAAAAAAGGAGGGCAAAAAGATTTGTTTAGAAAGTGACATCCACTTTTTGTTTTTTATGGGTTTTTTTTTTTTGGGGGGGGGGCTTCGCGAGGACGAACTGGTGGATGAAAGCGTGTCGTGTGACGGTGGTTTTTTTTTTTTTTCAGATATCTGGTTGTTTACTCGGCACGCGGTCACTCTGTTTCTGCCGACAGCCGCACAGCTACTCGATGACAGGAAGTCAACGTACAGTCGAAAATCAAGGAGGTACTCGTCCGCGGGAGAAACTCCCTCCTTTGATTTTTTTTTTTTTTGATGCGAATATAAATAAATACATTTTGCGAGTGTTTTATTTTGTTAAACATCCTGGTTTGGCTGATAATTAAAAAAAAAAAAAAAAGATCATTTATTTATAACCTAAAATTAAACACATTTTTATTTTCACTGCAGACATTTTCGACTCGTCCTTGTTGGGAAGGCACAGGTCTTTTAATGACGGCCGCGTGCCGTTAAGTTTCCCAGCGAGCCCTGAACAACGTGAACCGATGTGGACACGAGCGAGTCCAAATGTTCAAAACCAGACCGCCGGCCGCTGGCCGTTAGCTTTGCTATTCGCTGCTGCCCGTCTGTTATTCACTGAAAAAACAACAACATGATAATAAGAGTCAACAGCGACATAAACGACAAAAACAAAAATTGGAAGCGACAAAAATGGTTACGACATACAGTAAACCTCTCCAGCTAATTTTTTTTTTGGTCATTTATTTTGGCTAAAAGTTTTATCCCAGATGATCTGACCGTCTGTACTTTGGTTTGGACTCGTGTTCAGCCTCTTTCACTACTTTTTTGTGTGCGTTCCCAAATAAGCAACAAAACGGTCAAAATCAGAGACAAACAAGTGCGAATGAAAGTGGCGGAAAAAAATGTGCTTCCTTTCAAAATAAAACATCTTTTTTTCCTCGACGCGTCTCAATTTATCAGCCGGCACGCTTGCACAAGAAATGCATCCAATGTAAAGCAGCTGAGGTCTGCTCGCACACGCACACGCACACGCACACACACACACACACACACGCACACGTCAAAATCCTCATGAACCAATGACTCCGTGTCCAAACTCATCAGAGTAATTTGCTTGACGAACGGTCAGACACCGAGATGAGGAGGCAGACTATTGTGTGTGTGTGTGTGTGTGTGTGTGTGTGTGTGTGTGTGTGTGTGTGTGTGTGTGTGTGTGTGTGCGTGTGTGTAGTCCAGGACAATGACGAGCGCAGCCTGCGAGATAAAAGCTGTGAATATCACCGTCATGGCCACCAGCAGATATTGAATATTGAGAATTGAGTAAACAGCTTAAAAAAAAAAAAAAAAAAAAAAGGTTGAAAAGGTTACTGCAGGATTTGAGCTGAAATCTTTCACGAAAATATTTTTTTAATTTCACTATATTTATGTGAAAAATGAATGCAACAATGATATTTTGGAATAAACTGCCGGTGGTTTCGAGCGCGACGCGGTTATGTTCAGGGCCGTCCGAGGACCCGCTGCTATCTGTTGGGGCTGCGCGAGGACTCGGTTTCGGGGACTTTCTTATCCTTGTCATCTCCTCTCACCGCTTGCTAAGGCGGTACGCAGCTTTAAAGACGAGCCTGCCTTCAGGCGGAGTTATGCTTCTGTCGACGGTATCGTGTCGGCGCCGCGGCGGAGTTCAGCTCGGGATTTAACTCGAGAGGAGAAGCACGACTCAGCATTAAAGCTGCATTAAATTGAACTCGATATTGACGTTACATCTCGCTGCCAACTTGTCTGCAACCATTTAAATATCCAGCAGACGAATAGCGGTGGCTGCGTTCATTCGGAGTCATGTTTCTGGCCACCTGACGAGTCGAAGTCCAACAATGTGTCGTCTTTTCGCTCCGTTTTCGGTCCCCTCCGAGCTCCTGCTGGAAATATGACTTTTGTTGTTGTTTGTTTTAGCTGCTTCGGCGGCTTCATTATGTTCATCTCCGCCTGGAAACATTCTCGGTGAGAATACTGCAACCCCAAAACAACAGCAAAACGTTGAATGACGAGCTGAAAGCTCAAATCAGGGTTAAAAAAAAAAAAAAAAAAAAAGAAGAAAAATTGCTTGAATGTACTTCGTCAAAGACGGAAAAGTCAAAGTGAACTTCACTGTCATTCAGACAAAAAGAGTTCCTCCATCTCAGTGTGCTCGTGACTGACATAACGTCTGCTACGAACACAATGCTGCCAGCAGATGAATGAAAAACAACAAAAAAAAAGATTCTTTTGGTTTAGTTGAATGTTCTTGATGAGCATTTTATTTTCTTCTGTGTTGTTCTGCAGATGCGTATTTACATAAAAGCTCATCAATACATTCCTTCACCGTTTTGCATACAGCTAAGTCTCAACATAACTTTTACTGAATACTCGTGGCGCGAGTGTGCGAGGGAGAAAAGGAAAGCGCGTCCACGGCGACGGCGATCTTTTTCTCATTTCCGCGGGTCGATCGGTTCCCGTCCTCGGAGGAGTTTGCCTCGATGACAACGCTGCCGGGCAGATCGATACGGTGACAGCAAAAAATAAAATAAATAAATAATAATAATAAAAAATAAAAAAAGGACATAGAGTTCGGTCTGTCGGCATCGGAGAAAGTCACAGCTGAGAAACTCACTGAGATTTCCAGCAGCTGAGTCCCTGCTAGCTGCTCGATGAAATATGACCGCGCTGTCAAACGCTGTAAAAGCTGAAGAAAAAAAAAAAAGAAATGGAAAAAAAAAGAAGTGACTTTCTTTAAAGGGAGTTCCTTCTGTTCACTTTTACTTTTTAACCTCCCGTTTCACATCTCTGGGCTTTCTGCTGTTCTCCCCAACAAACCCCCGACCTCGACAACAAACACCGACGGTAAACTCTTTCCTTTTGGATACGGGTCAGCGAGGATGAACGTCAAATTGCGATTATTCCGCCCGGTGCCTCTTGACATTGTCTTGTCAAAAACAAGCTTTGGAAAAAAAAAAGAAAAGAAGAACGGGTTGAATAAACAAACCGCGGCTGGTGTCGAAAACGCGCCGAACGACACGTTAACGTCTGACGAAGGGTTTAACGGCGGCGAGGCACAGAAACGGGGGTCAAACTGGGAAGTAGAAGACATGAAACCTTTCGCAAAAAAATGTTCGTCAACATCTCTGGTTGCGACCTCGTGAGAATATTTCAAACCCTTTTTCAATAGAAATCAATGCGTTTGATATGTTTTCTAGAAATGAGCGTCTGTCATGAAGGAGTAACAAAGAACAAGACGCCTTGCTGCACTACAATCAAGACCGATAATGAGTTTTCCTTAAAAACTTCAAATATTCTGACAGCACTGACACTTTTTTTTTAATTATTATTATTATTATTACAATTTAATGGCTCGGTGACAAGTTAAAGTCCAATAATCCCCAGCAAATAACCAAATAAATGATGAAAAAAAAAAATACCACAATAGCTGTGTGAGGTAGCCTGACGGGGTGGGGGTGGGGGGTGGGGGTGGTGGGGTGGGGGATAA
>NW_027210804.1:232500-330000 GCF_029030835.1 Brachyistius frenatus | reverse complement strand
CATTTATGTGGGTGGAGGGGGGGGGGGGGAGGTCCAGCATTTAATTGCGGCATCAACTATCGACGTGTCATTTCGAGTGTCCTTTCAGAGCAGTTTAATGGAAAAACTGGTTTAGCAAGCAATTAACTTCATGATTAATGCTGCATTCAAAACTATTGTTCAGTTGATTGGCTTGTTTTTCTCCTTCTGTCCTCTTTCCATCCTCGAGAACCCTTAATTCATCCACTGGAATAACAAAAATAAAAAAAAGAAGAAAGAAGCTGCAATCTGGTTCAGGAATGTAGAGATTTGTAATTGACTCCATTAATAATTCCGACTTGATTGCTTTTATCGGTTGATTGAAAAGTGAAGAGTTTTGTTTTCTCAAGCAAGCAAATCTATTCTGGTGCCTCGCGATCAATTTGTGTGATTCAAATCTTGCTTCAATAGGGTTTTTCTGAGTCACCGTTTATGGCCCTCAGCAGGAAATAGAAACTCCCTGAAAGTCAGAACCATTACGTCGTCCGAATGAGTAAATTCTTATCATGTGACTGACGTTACGCCGACGACACCCGACTTATTTATAGCTGCCAATAAAGACGAGCGCCACGTGATTGAAAACTCGAGCGGGAGTTGGGATTGTTTTGTTGTCGTTGTCCATTTCCAGACAAAAAGCTGTCAAATTATAAAGTTGTCAAAGTTGTAGAGTTTAAAAAAATATATATTTTTTGTCGTATATATTGGAGGATAAGAAACTGATGGCGAGAATGCGACTGTTTTTGACCCACGTTTGACATGAAAAAAATGAAACTGATTACAAACGGTTAGTTAACCGAGAGGCAATTAGTGTGTTGTCAATTAGGGATGAAAGGCTTATTAAAAAGGTCAGTCCTGCTGCTGTTGTGACGCAGCGTCTGATCTCTGTAATGGTTTTGAATATGTTGAACAGAGTGAGGACACGCCAGCGTAAAAAGCCTCCCAGGCTGAAGCGAGGTGCGTTACCAGGTGATTGTCATTATCTTCTCGCACTCATTATAATTTAATCACTGTCAAATTGGCAGTTTAATTTCTCATTTTTATTATGAGCCAGCGGTTGTGACACGCATTGGTGGCATTATTCTCAGGTCCTCGACCGTCCTGTAGACTTATGAGGATTCATTTCACATCCATGTCAATGTGGAAATTAAAAAGTTACGCGCCGCCCAGGACCAGTTATCCAATTAAGTAACCGTTACCCTTCTCGGTGTGTTTTCAATTTTGGCAGTTTGCGCAGCGTTGTGTTGAAACTAAGTATTAGGATGAGTTCATTATTTTCCTAAGGGATTCGTTTATTATTTCATAAAAAATAATAAAGTCAGAAAAAGGTGAAAAATTCCCTCACAAAATTTCGTAGAGCGTACCTACTATCAAATCAGACAAAAAAACAACAACACATCCTGAATGTCAGGAAAACTACAGCTACAGATGTTGAGCATCTTTTTTTTTTTTTTTTTTAAATAAAACAAAATATGAGTTAATTCCCATAATCAATTAGTATCCGTCCCTACTCTTTTATGTTCCATTTGTGTTTTATTGTTGCGGCTGTCCCTCGTCTTCCTACTCTCCTTCAAGACTAAAAGCTGAGAATAATATATGAATTTGACAGGATGAGAGCTTCGTACTGGACCTTTATTAAGAATAGGAGCAGGTCCAGAGTCATCCCCCTCCACACCAACCATCTCAAATCTTCATATTTCTAAATCCTAAAAAAATAAAAAAATAAAAGCACACATATTCAGCGTGCCGTCGCATTCCCACCACCTCAACATCCTTCGTTTACTGGGAGGGAATTTAGCGGCGCACGGAGAGAGATAGGAGGCACTAATTACTTTAATTAAAATGCGTGGCTGTGATCTGCTAAACTGTAAGGTGCACCTTAATCTGCCGACTAATTACTGGCTGTTCTGTGCCGGGTGCGGGCGGCGGAGATGGGTTTTATCCGATAAGTAAAATGCAAAAAGTTTGGTGTTAATTTAAAGCAGAGTCTCTGATCGTTTAGAATTAGACCGAATAAACTGCATCGTCGAGTATTTAAATGAAAGAAAAGTCGTGACTCGCTTGTCGGGAATCTGTTCTGTCAACGGAGGGTAGGAAAGAAGAAAAAAAAAAAAAAAAAAAAACGATGTCAGGCTCGCGGCAGATGCTTACATGTTTCCTGCTCTGTTTTTTGGGGAAAAGCTTCTGATGCCTTACACGGCTTTTTGAAGACGGCTGAATAAATCAAGGGGCCGCTCGGTGCAGGTTTTGACGCGTTTGATTGGCTCGGTTTTATACAGTTTGGCTTTTTCGACTTCTCCGAGTGAATACGCTCCTTAAATATACTGTATCTTTTTTTTCCCGGAGCGATCGTAGAGAGCGTCAACGCGTCTGTTTCCACTGACACAAGCAACTGGAGCGCCCCCTACGGGACCAACACGGCCTCACACCTACACAACAGAGCGGGTCATTTGACCGCCGGGGAGTAACGAGTAACAGCGGAGCTGCACCTACGTTGTCCTGGCAACGAGACCTGTTCGTATTGTGATATAGATTCAGTACGGTTTTGCGTCGACACATCTACGTTTTGTTATGAAATGTAAATGAAATGAATGACACAAGTTACAACAACTCAACGACGAATGGGAGTAAAATTGCTGTTTTTCGATCTTTCCAACCAACCAGCTGGTCTCCAAGTCCAAACAGACTTTGTGACTCTTCGTACTGCGTCACCTCACTTCCTCCATTGCTACCGTCGTAATTATCACGACCACCAGGAAGTCTAAATAAACGTAAACATAAGTCATAAGGCTGTCAGTTGTTTCCAAAAAAATTACATCCGAACGAATATCGAACGACGCGCGATTCGCCTTCGTCTCTATTTTCTATTTTCGCGCCGCAACGTCAAATCCTTTCCGCTATTAGGCGAGTAAAAGATACTAAAAGATTAACAAAAGATATATTTTTCTTTTTCAAACGTGATAAACTCCAAAGGCTCGAAGACGGCTCGCGGAGTCGTCAGTGAAACATTTAGCCGCAAGAAGATCAAGAAGAACATCAGATTACATTCACACACTTTGAATTTCTTCTGATGGGACCGCGCGCACGGTGTTTATTAGCATTTATTTACTCCCCGCCTCGTCGCCTCTCCGCTCCGGAGCGGACGGCAGGGACGCAAGTAGCCCGGTAGATCCATCCCGCGGGCGTTAAACGTTGCCATTAAAATGGGCTAAATAATCGCCATCGGCTTCAAAAAGCTCGTGAAAAGCTCAATTTGCGGCCGATGCGCGACCGGACGAGCACATTTTAATTTAAAGTGAGAATCAGATTTACTGGGACGTTCTTCCCCGACCAGACTCTGTGGACGGGGGGAAATGGGGAGTTTTTACTGTCATCTCAAGTACTCTGCATTTACATTTACATTTACATTTAGATTTAAGGAAAGGAACAGCAGTAAATCCAGGAAGAAACACTTCAGCCACACTCGAGGAAAAAAAATTAAAAAAAATAAATAAATCTGCTCTGGTTTATTAAAGGAGTGTGGTGCAGGGAAAGTTTAAATCTATGCCAAAGGAAAAAAAAAAAAAAATCTGAATCCTAGTTGCAACGAGGAGTATTTTTAGTTTCCCAGCTGTTTGGCGAGGAGACAAAATTCTGCCGTCTGACTGAATAATTAACCAGTTATTCCGGCCTGTGCTTGATGCTCCTGTATATGTTCGTTTTACTGTATTACATAAACTAAACAGTACATAATTGAACACAAAACAGCTTCTGGCTGCCGATTAGTATTCTGCAAGTTCTGATTGCGTTGTTGTTCTTTCTGCATTATTAACACAGAGTAAGAGAAATACAATCTGTTTCTGTTGCGTCATGCTGTACTATATGGAAAAAAAAAGAAAAAAAAGGCATGTTGTCAACATGAAATTACAGCAAATGAGCGCACACACACACACACACACACACACACACACACACACACACACACACACACACACACACACACACACACACACACACACACACACACACACACACACGTTGAGTGTTCCTCCACGTCGCTGCCGGATGGATGGATAAATTAATGAGGCTTTTTATACGTGTTGCGTTCAAGCAGGCTTAAAGGAATTAATGACTTTGTGCACACGGACACAAACAAACGTCCCGCACGTGATTTCTCTTCGCGCTCGCGACCGTGAAAAAAAAAAAACGACCTTCGACTGGGGCCTGATCGTCTTGAGGTTCTTCACAAAATGTCTTTTATTCAGCAGCTGGTAAAGTTCCCGGACTCATTAAGACAAAATGAGACGGAAGAAAAAAATGTTCGCAGGCGGGCAGAGTTCAATGAATGAGATTTTTACTGCATATCAGAAGAAAATACGGGAAATGTGAGAGTTGGTTCCCAATGGAAAGATCCCCCAAGGACTAAACTCAACTAAGGACACCTGCGCTTTACATACTGACTGCATATGAAAGTGTTTGTAGCTTCCGGGTCTGAAAAATGAGGCCGACGCAGAGGTGCCTTAAGGTGCGATACCACCGAGTGCCACTAGAGGTCGGCTCCAAAAAAGCCTCCGGCTCCATAGACTCCCATTCAACTTCTCTCTTAAAATACAAAGTCTTTGTATGCAAATACAAACTTTGGTCATATCCTGAAGTATTTAAAGTTTGATCACAGCTTTGAAATGATCACTGAGAGAGGATTATACAACAGCAGGAAACTCGTTTTTTGCTATTTCTATGATTATTTTTTAAAACGGGAAGAAGTGGAAACAGAAGAAGTAACAATCACGGGAGAAAACGGTTTGCCCTTGAAATTGGCCAAAGGAAGCTTTGAGCGCATTAGAGCGTATGAATTCAGATTGATGTGAGAGATATGAAAGAGTCTCTGTCTTCTATTAAAAAAAAATAATAATAAATGAAAGGAAAGGGGAGATGTCAATGAGGAGTCTCGGAGTCACAAAGAGAACAAAGGTTTTCTTCTGGGTCTTTTCCACTTTCCTACCTTTCAGATCTTCAATGATACAATTGGGATGCAGGCTGGGTTGCTGTCAGTGGCAGTGTGTGTGTGTGTGTGTGTGTGTGTGTGTGTGTGTGTGTGTGTGTGTGTGTGTGTGTGTGTGTGTGTGTGTGTGTGTGTGTGTGTGTGTGTGTGTGTGTGTGTGTTGTCGAGACCCCAACTTGATTACCGCCGCTCCCCTCGCTCCTTTCATCTGTCCACAGGTGTTGGCGGGTGTCAGGCTTCCACAACAGCTCTTTGCCCGGGTTTTTATTAAGGCCGACCGATGGAGGTTCATCTCTCTTTATCTTTCCCTCCGAGGATTCGGTTTCCTAATCGAAGGCGGCTGGAAACCATCAGCTTCACTTAATTTCACTCCACCTTTTTTTTTCTTCTCGTCAGCACCTCATCCCGAGACAGAACTTAAAGGAACGGGAATGCGTGTTTAGACCAAGCTCGGTTTTTTCATCGATTTACGTTCATGATGGGAGACTCCGCGTCTCGCTGTTCGCATCTCCTCCCAACGTTTAGCGCCAGCGCGGGAAATGATGTCGTCTTTTGTATGATTAGGTTGAAAGGAAGGAGTGTGGAAGTGAAGGTAGTGGGCGGGCACGGAGTAATCGGGATTTGTGTCTTAACGAAAACCACGTTAAAGGTATTCCTTTAACTGTAAGAACAATCTCATAACAATCAAAGGGTGCTTTCACACCAACCTCCGTCGGTCCGGAGCTTCAACCCGGCATCATAACAAAACGTCAAATAGACACGCTTTGGCCTGTCTAGGCGTGACAGTTACACGTTTCCCCCGTAATGGATGAAAATTAAGCCTGCCGTCGAGCCACAGAGATTTACAAGAAAATTCAACTTATAGCTAAGGTTAGAAAACAAAAAAACAACTCAACAAAAACCTCCTGGATTCGAACCTCAGTGTCCCGCATGGCTTGATACTGGGTTGGGACCTCGGACCTTTTCAACCCTGTCCGAACATTAAATAGCAAGGGACAAAAAAAACAACCAAAAGAGATGGTCTCCGTCCGGATCGAACCAAACCAACAGTCCGGTTCGTTTACGGTGTGAAAAAAACTTTCTGGACGGTTTGGACCAATTACAGGGAATTAAGGCGACGTATCATCCCTCATTAAACAAAAGAAGAGCCAAGAAAAAGAAGTAAAACAATGAGCTGTGGCAGCACATCAGGAAAGGAGAGTATTTAACTGCAATTTGGCAACGAAATCAAAACGCAGCTCGAAAAACGCTTCAAAATCCTGAAACTTACAGTACATATTCTGAGAGAAAAATAAACGCAAGTCGTAGTGACATAATAGTAATAATACAGGTGCGACGACATTTTCCTCTATTCCAACAAAAAATATTTAAAAAAAAAAGGCTACCGGGGTGAATTAACAACATGCCGTCAAGTTCGTACCCGCAAGATTGCGACATAAAACCACAACGAACCGTATCGAACGTTTTCACACTATAACAGCTGTTTCGGTCTTAAAGGTGTGAAAACGCCGCAACAAACATATTATATATTATGTTTTCTCGTACACCTTCGCAGGGACAAGTCCTCCGTCTTCTGTTTATCACAAACACCATCTTTTATCCTGACCTCCACCTCGCAGCCGTTGCCGTGCGCGGACGCGGTATTGAATCATCCGCCGGCGTTGCTCCTCTCCGATCGCAGAGACGACATACAGCTGAAGATTTGATTTATTTATTTCCCTTTCTGTTTTTCCCCCTTCCGCTCTGGTGTGTCACCGGCGCCATCTTGAGACGCCGCCGCCGCACTTTAAAAACGCCGTCGACCCGCTCCGAAATCAAAGCGAAGTCAAAAACAGACTTCTCGTGCGCCGCGAGCTATTTCTCACAGGAAGAGTTCGACAAACAAAATGCTTTCAGGATTTAAAAAAAAAGAAAAAGAAAAGGAGGACGAATGTTGTGGCGTTAAAGAAAAAAACAACAACATCATTTGCAGACTCTCCGACATGGTTCTGCTGTTCTGTGTCTATAAAGTTCAAATTGAGAATTGAAGATGCACAAAAATACGAGATGAAGAACCCGACCAGATGTCACCGCGTGAATATGTCGGTCTGGCGACCCGTCCTACTGGGCGTAGACCTCGACTAAGTTTTAACCAATCAGCTCGCGCCCAAAATTTTAAAAAAGCGTTTTTTTCCCCCCCTGAGCACAGCGTGTTTTGAAAAGTTGTTTAGAGTTAACGCCAGCAGCGTGACGAGGCGCCTAGCGTTTTAGCGCTGAACGTTCAAGCTTTTTTTTTTTTTTTTCGATCGCTGAGAGTTCGGCAAAGAGTTGGCGCTCGTCACGGTCACCAGCCGTCCAATCGCAGCGAAGGACGGGGGCGGGACAAACGACGCGGATTGTTAGCTGCGCTAACGCTAATACGAGCCAAGTTACTGTTCGCGAAGAAAATCTGTATTTTACTCTGTGAGCTTAAATAACAACTAATAATCTACGACCGCGTCCTGCATTCACAAAATGATCTCGTTTTCATCTCCGGCTTGATGACCTTCGCGGTTACGGCTACTCAACAATAAAGAAGAGAAAGCTTTTGAAAATGCTTATCTCAGCTTATCTGTCCAAGAATAAAAAAAAAAAAAAAAAAAAAAAAAATTCTGCATCTGTTCTTCCAGTAAAAACAGCATCAAACAGATGAAGCACGGAGCCGACGGCCCGCAGCCACAGAGCGTCTTGATTATTCCCGTTTTTTTTAAATTTTGTTTTATCTGTCTGTCTGATCTGCTGGATCACTTCCATCTCGCTTTTTATTTCTCATTTTATATTTTCTGACCGATCAAAAGCCGGATTTTGAAGCCGAGCTCGTATCGAACAGGTGAAAATGTTTCTCTCTCTCTCGCTGCAGAAGAAACCTACTTTCATCATTTTCTGCTTAACAAAGCCGCGACCGTTTTTCCAAAACAGAGCTTAATGGATTATAATTAGAGATAAAAAAAAAATTAAAAATTAAAAAAAAAACACCGTGCGCTGGGCGGATCAAAACACGTGCAGGCAAACCGCGAAGCTGCACTGTGAAGGGCCTCGCTGCAGGTCGCCGACAGACTTCATCGCGTCCAAGTTTACGCAACGGCAAATGGGGGAGGAGCTTCTGCTCCTGTCCCCCAGAAAAGAAGCCGAGTGGGACGGGTGGGAGAATAGAGGATTAAATATGTGGAGGGAGTTTATGATTTATCCCTCCATCCATCCATCCAACCACTCCTCTCTCTTTCTCCCCGCGGGCTGAGGAAACGCTGATCTGATTAGGCTGGTGAATGTGTGTGTGTGTGTGTGTGTGTGTGTGTGTGTGTGTGTGTGTGTGTGTGTGTGTGTGTGTGTGTGTGTGTGTGTGTGTGTGTGTGTGTGTGTGTGTGTGTGTTTCGGAGAGAGATGAGTGCGTTTGAATTGCCGGCGACATACTCCTGTGCTGGACAGACAGAAAGTAGTGAAAGCTTAAATTCCTCACAATCGGCAGAATGATGGACTGCTGAAATGTGCTTTTGTTGGACGGGGGACGAGGGGGGAAGACAGGGGGGGGCGGGGGGGGGCTGCACTGTTAAAGGGATAGCTCCATTTTTATTTTTTTTATTTTTTTTGGGCCACATATTGCTCTGTGGACGCAGTGACATCGATGAATGGATCCCAAAAGACCCGTCAGACTAAAATAAACCTCACCACGGCACTCAAGAATAACTTACACCCACACACTGTAAAATAAAAGCGGACGCAGCTTCTGGCCCCAAAACATGAGGCCGACGGGGACGTACTTCAAACTGCAATACCACCGAGTGCCACCAGAGGCTGGCACCAAAAACCCGCCGGTCTCCGTAGACTCCCGTTCAACTTGTCTCGTGAAACGTCGCGTCGCTTGGCTTCCAATCAGATCCACCGCTGGCTCCACCCCCTCCACCCCCCCAACCCACCCTCGAGGTTTCGTAACGGCCGCTGACGAACCGACGGGTGACGTCGCTGCTCGGCTGCCGCTTGATTAAACCGCCGGTGATTTAAAAATGTACATCAGGATGTGCAAACGTGTTATCTGATCGCTTCTGTGGCTGTAAATCTCAGGGCCGGCTGCGGGTTTCTTTTAGCGTTTTCTTACGTCAGTCCTTTCATGTTCGTTCTCGGGTGTTTTGGCTGCAGAAAAAAAGAAAAAGAAATAATATATATATATTTTTTTTAAAAACCTTCATGCACTCCTCTCTGAGTGGTTTAATCATTGAGGAGAGAGGCAGGAAAGCTCCTGGGTGAGAGGAAGAGGCAGGATTAATCCATCGGTGACATGCAGCTTCAACACTGCTGTGTGTGTGCGTGTGTGTGTGTGTGTGTGTGTGTGTGTGTGTGTGTGTGTGTGTGTGTGCGTGCGTGCGTGTGCGTGTGTGTGTGTGTGTGTGTGTGTGTGCGCGCATATGTTTCTATCACTTCCTTGATCTCGGAGAACGTCAGCTGGAAAGCGGAGAGCCACAAACTGGGACAAAAGAAAGCGAAGAAAAGAGGTTTTTCAGCCCCTCCGCCTCTTGTTATCAGCTGTCACCTGTTGGCCGACAGAAACGTGCGCGTTTGGGAACATCCGGGAGAACCCACGGGACCCCGAGACGATGAGCGAGTCGGCGCTCCTCGTCGCCCGTCAAGAGATTAGCCCGACGCCGACTGCGGCACCTCGACTGGATTTTCAAATCGGAAAAGCAGACGGAGGGTCTTACTGGCGTCTGGTGCGAAGTGTGTGGGATCTCGCCAAGATGCCGTGTAGCTCTGCGTATTCAGCCTCGAACATCAACAGCGGGGGGATTAATCCTGGGGATTTTTTTTTTTTTTTGGGGGGGGGGAGGGGCTTTTTCCTGCAACAGATTCTCTCCACGTGAAATATCACGTGTTTTACTTACGGGACACGAAATAGATGTTGGTTTACAAAGGGGGGGAAGGAACCCTTCGGCACGCCGTCGTGTTGTTGTTTTTTTTTCCCATAATCCTCCACCTGCACACGTTACTGTCTGTACGATATCATAACAAGAGTCTTTTAGAAGACACCGCGTCGGCGGCCGCGTTTTTGCCTGTTGACGGTATTTAAAAGTGTTCGTAGCTGCCTTACGCTGCAATACCACCGAGGGCCACTAGAGGTCGTCTCCGACTCCATAGACTCCCATTCAACTTATCTCATACAAATACAAAGTCAATATTCTTTTATTCCCCCCGCGTTGTCAGCTAAAGTCGCTCCTTCTTATTAGTTTTCTGGCGTACCATCTGAAAATAATCCCGTCATGAATTAGAGAATAAGCCGTGTTTTATTTTATTTTTTTGGAAGGGGGGGGGAGGCATGTCTGTTTGATTGACAGGCCTGTGGTGCAATCAGGTCACAGCTATCGGTGGGTGGGGGAGGTACTATCGTCAGGTTTCCAATCAGATTGAGACAGATTTACCGCTCGCTCCCCCCCAGCTGGTCCAAATATGGTCACTTCCTGCTCCGAACTAGCAAAAATGGCGACGGCTAAAATCCGAACTCGATGCTGCATGACGGCCGTTCACAAACCGACGGGTGACGTCGCTGCTGGTTTTGCCTCGTCTGGGCATGAAAAGTAAGCTGCCTGAGGTCCGGGGCACCGAAAAACCCAAGTTTAGGAAAGGGTTTGGTCATTTTACAGAAGTAACATTATGGGTATCGCATTAGTTAAATGCATTACATTATGTACGTAACATTAGTTAAATCCACATTGACTTTTGCTTTCTCGAACTTGACCACTCTTTGTACTTCTGGTGTCAAAACACCTCCTTTTTGAAGCCCGGTCATGCGTGCGTGTACTTTTCACGCCCGGGCGAGGCTTAAACGTGACACTGACACGGTATCCTCTGGCCGGCTTATCGGCCGTATTGCCCACTTCGTACTGTCGTCCACTTCCCTTCCAGTCGCTGTAGAGAGACTTCGTTTCTTCATATTCATTCCGGGTATCAATCCACCGGAGTTTCAAATTACTGCCTGCCGGATAAAACACAACTGTAAAGCAACTTAAAGGAAATCAATGTGTGCTTTTGCGATCTGGCAGCCGGACGTCGGGCCAGTCAGCAAAAACTATGGAGCTTCCTTTAGATAATGATAACAAGCAGCAGTGCAGTTGTTGTTGTTGTTGTTTTTTTTGTTTGGGTTTTTTTACTTGAATTGAGCGCCGTGTTTGGTTTGTAGCCCCGATCCATTAAAGTCTGAGCACAGATGCCAGCAAAAAATAAATTTGGTCTACATCCACCGTTGATGTCTCTAAGCCAAGCAAATACCAATTTAGCCTTACTAAACCGCAGTTAATCAAAAATAAATAAATAAATTAAAAAAAAAGGATATTTGTGAGCTGTCTGGCTGCGGGGTAAAGGAAGTTAACACGGGCACAAATTGATTGAGAAGCAAAACAAAAAAAGAAGAAGCAATTATCGACTAGAAACAAAGACGACGACAAAACAAAACAAAAAAAACCCAAAAAAGGAGCTGCACCTACATTTTGGTCCAAAACAACCTTTGTTGATCTTCAAGGATAAACCTGCAAATGTGTCTTTCCGACGTGAAACTATCCATCGCAACAATAGGGGATTGTTAACAATACGCTTTAAATTGTGATAAGTCGACAGGATTAGTGATAAACTGACAGCTTGTGCAATAGCTGTTGTCCTTGGAACGCAGCTTCGAACTCCTACGTAATCCACATCAGCGTCCGACCTGCCAGCTTCCACAATCGAAGACGACGCGTCTGTCAATTTGAGGTTTGTAGATTTATTGAAATTTTCATTTTCAAGGGTCGGGCCCGGTGAGCAATGCTTGACAGACGCCGACGCGAAGGATGCATTTATTTGCAGAGTAAATGCTTCCGAGTCCCTTCGAATACTTCGTTCGAGTCTATTTACCTTTAAACCTTTCGCCCTTTGAGGTAACTGAGCCTGGACTGCCGAGAAAGAATGACCGCTTTCTATTTTCAGATTTAATTACAGCTGAAATCATCGGCCCCTGGTGATGTTTTTCAATTTAACTGACGACAGCGATTCTTTAATGTTTAGTAAGTGGTACTTTTTTTTAATTAAAAAAAAAAAAAGAGAGACTAAAAAGAAAAAAATGACATAACTGATGTGTCAGTCTTGACTTTTTGCCATCAAATCCAAAAACCGCAACGGGAACTTTAACCCGATAAATTAGCATCGCAATCTGAGAACATCTCTACCTTTGACAAAGATATGAGGCGATCTCGATGGAGGTCGTCGAATCCTTTTTCCTGAGCGGTTTTTTTTTTTGGACTGCTTTTCATTTGACCTTTGACCTCGAAACGACTAACTCGCCTCCACTCGCTCTTTAAGTCGTCTTTTCCTTGAATTTTTAAGAGAAAATGACTTAACGCCGGTGAGAAAAAAAAAAAGAAGAAAAAAGCGCCCCACTTTCATGTCGGAGCCATTGCCTGCATTAGAAGCTTCAAAAGGATCCAACCTGCCTGGTGTTCAGAGAAACCGTCGACATTATTGCCCCGCAGGTTGGAGATCTCGGCTCTGAGCAGGTAATGGTTGAATTTAGTCTGAATTTTTTTTAGCGTTCTGGAAATCTTAGGAAGCGGAGGCAGAAGACTGATTTTTAAAAGGACCCTAAAGGAAAAAAAAAAAAAAGAGAACAAAATCTTCGCAAGAGAGGGCTCATTCGCTTCCTTTTAAAGTTGGATTTCAGTACTTCATTTATTGGCCCATTTTTTTTTCATCTTTTTTTTTTTTTTTAAGCAAAGCGAGCACAAAGGAGTGTAAAATGATTGGCGAGTGCAGAAGGGGCTTCCTGAAGTAGACCAACAACAAAAAAACAAACAATCAGAAGGTACATTAGTGATTATTATTTAAATTCACTCTCAGCCAGTCAAGTGACAAGTCACATCGGTCTGAAAGTGGCCGGGCCAATCGCAGAGACGCATCGTGACAACTGCTCAAATAAAAAAAAATAAAAAAAAAAAAAAAAATACAAAAATGGAAAGAGGCATCTCAAATTGCAAAATTGTACCGCTGTCAGAACGAATGAATCTCCCACCTGTTCGCGCTTGTTTGCGGCTATCAAAATAGATCCTTATGTGCAAAGGAGTGTAGAAGGGAATGCACCTGTCACCTCAGTACTCGGGGGCACTCGGACCTTAAAACCTTAAACCTTAAAAAAAAAAAAGAAAAGGCTCTTACTTTCAAATTTTTTTCATGTATTCCAATACATATGCATACACACACCGGAGCACCTCATTAGCCTGAAGTTTTTCAGATAGTACCAGCTGAGAATAACTGAAAAGTAACCCCCCCCTCCCCCCCCCCCCCCCATCCCTCGGCAGATATCAGAGCGAAGCAGGAGGAGAGAAAAATGTGACGATCTCTTGGGTGGTGGTGGTGGTGGTGTGGGTGGTGGTGTGGTCGGGGGCAGGGGGGGGGGGCAGTGTGAGGCTGGGGACCCGCGTCGGCTACGGCAACGGGGGACCGGAGCTCCATTTTTCTTTTTTTCTTTTTTATCCATCCCTTTCTGTATCTTAATTCCACCGTCGCACAAGAGGCCTACCCACGCAACACACACACACACACACACACACACACACACACACACACACACACACACACACACACACACACACACACACACACACACACACACACACACACAGCTAGCCTGTAAATCTCTTTGTTCTGCTCGTCACCCCTTTCATGTTGTTTCCCCCCCACCCCCCCACCACCACCACCACCACCACCACCCCCACAGTCCTCCCAGCACGCCACAGTCGGCCATCGCGCCGCTTCAGTCGAGATATACGGGGGAGAAATTCCAAAGCGGATCTCCGTCAATCTGCTCCAGTTTTTGTTTTGTTCCGTTAAAAAGAAAATACTCGTTTTCTACGACGTTTACCGGAAGAACGGTGAACTTCGAGCACCTGAAGAGCCACGTACAGGGCCACGGAGAGTGAATACCCGACACAAAACATGCCGCTCTATGTCTGCTGAAAAAAAACAACTCCAACATTTAGCAAATAACCATTTGATGCGCTCGTCTCAGAAGTTCTGTTGCCCTCAACAAAGCACCTGGAAAATCAATTAGTGGCGCTTTAAAAGAAGAAATAGATTCAGGCCGAACTATCAGATCTGCGATTCTCACATCTGCGCGACCTCGCTTTGCTTGATGAGTCTGTTCCTCCACCCTGAAGGTTAATTAACCTTCCTGAATGGAAGAATTAAAAAAAAAAGAAACTAAACTACTTTTTTTTTTTTTTTTTTTTTCCTCTTTGGGATTTTCTTTACTCTAAAGCGAAAAAGAGTGCAGGCTCACTCGGCCGTGTAAAAAAAAAAAAAAAAAAAATCCCAGTTTAATAAGCTGCCCGGAAACGACAAATGATCACACTGATCCGTCATGTGTTTATCTGTGGAGACGATTACGGGTTCTGGTGCACCGCTTTTAAAAAAAATTATTTCAGAGGCGGAACCGAGGGTGAGGACACAACATTGCGCAACACAAAAACAAACTGTGTGTGTGTGTGTGTGTGTGTGTGTGTGTGTGTGTGTGTGTGTGTGTGTGTGTGTGTGTGTGTGTGTGTGTGTGTGTGTGTGTGCGCGCGTGCGCGTCTTTGCATGCAGCATGTTGCAGCTAATGATGTTGCCTTGCCGTCTCGCCTTTGAAGCAGATGGACCAAGTCAGAAGATGAAAAGGCTGAAAACTGAAAATCCCGTTTTTATATGTTGTACATTTCTTATTCGGGGGTTAAAAGGGCTGCAACTCACATTTATTCCCACTGTGGATTTCGTCTCTCGATTTTTCTTTTGACTAATCAATTAAAAAACCCAAAACGTATTTAATCTTGAAGGACATAAAACGGGGTGGCAGGAAATCTTTACATTTGAGAAGCAGAATATCATAAAAATCCTAGTTTTTTTTGGGGTTTTTTTTGTAAACATGAGTTAAACAGGAGTGAATTGTGCGTTTTAATAAGGAGGACTATTTTTAGCGGCGGATGAACCACGTTTGGTGAGAATTTTCGGCAGCCAGTCAACTCGCAAATAAACCAGACGGTCCGTGTGTGATGAAATAAAGAAAGAACAACAGTCTGGCTTCATTCCTGTGTGTGTGTGTGTTTTTTTCTTTTAATTATATATATATATATCTGGGAAATAGCAGACGTCTGTGAGGTTTTGTTTTGCATTATTCATTGGGATTCTACCACAATATAAGAAAACGTTGAAAATCACCGGCCTTGACCTTTGAAGCTCGTTTCAATTAAGAAAGACAACATTGTGCTTCGGTGGTTCAAATCAGCTCCGGGCCAAAACAGGGAGTCGGTTTAAAAAAATAAAAATAAAAAAAAGGCCTTTTCAGCAGCACTGCCTGAGACAACAGGTGCCACCTTTAAAGCTCCGTGAAGACCAGGGGGATGTTTTTTTGTTTTTTTGTTTTTTTGCTTATTTACAGTGTTTTCTAGAAGTATATTAAAAACACAGAAAGCGTACAACCTTGGCTCTTTGGGATTCACCAGAAACACAAAATGATCTAAATATTTAGCGACCTGTTGCCTTGGTTACTAATTCATTCATTAATTACAGCAATAAGGAGTTGTTGTTTTTTTGCCTTGTTGACACTTCGAACCCGTTTAAAAAGCTACTGACGGACCGACGGAAGCTTTTTTCAATCCGAGTGGGACTGACTTCGTTAACGACCGATTAATTAAGCAGAAGAGCCGAGCACAATAAAAGAGGTACAATTAGCATGATTGCAAATGTCAAGGACGAGAAGAGAGTTACCGGGAGCACGGACCAACACACAAATATCCGGTGGCCGGTATCACGAACGCTTGACTTTTATACCAAACTGACACCGAAGACGCCACGGATGCCAAATATCAGCAGAATTTGAAGGGGAAGGAAATAAGAGTCCTGCTTTGTGAACTGAATGTGCGAAAAACAGGCTGAATAGGTTTTGAGTAGGACAAAAATAATGCGCCAAAAGTTTGCCATTTCTTTGAACTCTTGTCATTCGATAATTTATTAACATGCAAGCAATAAAAACAACAACAATTGTTTAACAGTAAATAAACAAAAATCGATCAATTGTAGGAAAACTCTACATTAAGAAAGCGATCTCGGCGTAGAGGAGAGGTAACGCGCGCAAAACAAGAGTTCAAATTGGTAATATCGTTCATAGAATTCAAAATTAATACGCGCAGGTACAGTAGTTGGACTACAGATTGACTTTATATTGATGTTGTGGTTTTATCGAATCATAATCGTGGCATGTAGGATTCTAGATTTTGCCCGTCTTTGCCAAAAAAAACAAACAAACAATTTCTTACCAGTTTTGCTCCTGATGCCACTTTTAGTTCAAAAAACAAAACAAAAAAACAGTTAAATATTGCTGGATGTTTTTTGGAAATTCTAAAGAAAACAAAGAAAAAGTGAAGTGTGGACGGACGTGTGTTAACCGTGAGTTGAAACGGAGTGCTTTGTGGTTACGAATGTCTGATCCTTCGCCTGTCAACTGTGTGTGTGTGTGTGTGTGTGTGTGTGTGTGTGTGTGTGTGTGTGTGTGTGTGTGTGTGTGTGTGTGTGTGTGTGTGTGTGTGTTTGATGTAAGATGAGAGCCGACAGACCGAGCTGACCGACTGCCCCAGAGACCAGATCCACCAGAAGAAGAACCGTGTGAGGAATTCGTTCTCATGTGGGACTCGAGCCACGGCAGGAAGGAAAGAAGAAGAAGAAAAAGATGCGAGTGGGCGCGTTTTATTCACCCGGGATGGAGGGCGGAGGGGGGGAGGGTGCAATATTTTGCAAAGAAAGCTTGATCACGAGCAACGGTGGCACAACTTTAAATATGCTTTTCGTTGGCTATTAAAACGGGACCGCGGTGATTTTTGACGGCTGGCCGGCGGGCAAAGTGCCGACTCCCCCTCCGGCGGGTACGAGCGCGTCTGCAACGTGACGCTGCCTCGGCGGAGAAATTCGGTTCATTTAAGCAGGTGAACGCTCCGATGCAAAATGTACGAATGCTTTTCCAAGAGACAATATGAATACTCGTCGAATTCAGACCGTCTTGGACTCGGGCGGCAAAATGGCGGCGCGAGAAGCACCTGAGATTTTGCTGTCGCTCGATCGAAAGGTGAATCAACGGGACAAAGAAAAAAAAAAAAAGAGCATTTCAGGGTCGAAGGTATTGATAGCGCGGAAAAACAAAATCCTTGAAAATTGGATTAGAAAAAGTGGCGTCTCTTTACACTTTAAATATTTAAAAAGTCAGAGAGTTGATTGTATTTGTTTGTGTGTTAAAAACACAAAATGGCCGGTTTGTTAGTTGATAAACAGTCGAGCGTCATCTTAGCTACGTAGCAGTCAAGTGCTGACAGCTTCCAAAAAGTAGGACAGCAAGCAATAATTTGAATCAATGAATTATACTTTAAGGCACATCCCATGAATATTTAAAGATTCATTGAGGCCTTATGGAGCTTTTCCAGGCTGATTAGTCGTTAAAACTAGCTAATAACGCCGAGCTAAGCAAACCTCAGCTCAGCAGCTTGAAGTGCAAACTGAGATCTGAATGTGAATTACGATAAATTGCTCCGGTTGAACTGGAAGTCGAGAAAAAAAATCGGGATAAAATGTTTGTAAGAGGCCTAAGAGAAGAGAAGAGTTCATATAAACTAGATATTTTCTAGAAGCCCCCCCCGAGTTCACGAGTTGTGACGTTGTTTGCTGATGTTTACGGAAAGGTCAGAGGAAGTTCATTTTTCATTGGATGTCAAGCTAATACATCGTAATCATAGTCACGTAGAGTTTGCCTTTACAACTTAGCTAATAGCCTACGTTTCCGGCATTACGTCGCCCGCCCTGCTGGCTTTGCTAAATTGTTAGCCTCTGTGGCTTCTAGACGCCGTCCACGTTGCCTAGCAACGGTGTGTTTACTTGGTTTTCCTTTTTCCTTTCACGTTGTCCCGTAGCATTCACGCTACTTTTTTTGTTTCCCTAACGAAGCAGTGAAAAGGATTCAAGGACTCAAGGATTTAACGAACCTCTTCTCGCACCTGGACGTTATCGAATCGGTGAAAGGATTGGGCAAAACAAACGACATATTTGTCTCGAAGGTCCAATCAGAACACAGATACTTACACACACACAAAAAAAAGGCAAAAACGAGATGAAAATAATTAAATTAATGTCAAAAAGAAAGGAAAAGAAGGGCAGAGCAGCAGCTTGTTCTCCACGTCAGCTCCACTCGTGCGTGTTGTGGCAGCCGGAGAGTTGTTGCAGGTGGTTTTTTTTCTGGTTTTTTTTTCCTCTTTTCGTGGCTTTAGAAGTCAGGTAGTGTCTGTTCCCTTCAGCAATTAAAGTCACGAAGTGTGGAGGAAGTTTGAGGACGGCCTCGGCGGCGGCGGGCTGGCAGGAAAAGTAAAGTTTGCAACGTTTTTTTTATTTTTTTTGTATTTATTTTTTTGACTTTGTCTTTAAACTACTGTAGCTGTCTCAAGTTTTCCACATGAAGCCTGTTGAGGGTTGAAATATATTTAGAAAGCGAGTGGGTAGACTGTAATTACACACTGCTCCAGACAGGTGAGGAGAGAGATGTGGGGGGTGGAGGGGTGGGTGTTTAAACACAAAAAACTCTGTCACACACACACACACACACACACACGCACTCGTCTGATTGGCAAGGCTTATCGCAACACGTTGCCATGGTAACTAGACACAGCTGTCGCTATAAAAAGGGAAAAGGTTGAAAAAGGTGATGATGATGGAGAGAGAGAGAGAGGGAGAGCGAGAGAGAAAGTGAGGAGGAGAACAAATGAATGAATCCTCGGAAGAAGGAAAAAAGAGAGATAAGTGGCTGAACATATTTTCTAATTCAAAACCCTGTAAAAAAAGAAAAAAAAGAAAAATCCCGAAGCCGGTGACGCACGTCCTAAAAAAGAAAAACGCAGTGATTAGCTTGAAGGGAGTGAGGACGGGGGCAGGTTGGCAGTCAGGTGCTATCTAACCAGCTCGGGGGAGGGGTGGGGGTGGAGGTGGGGGGGGGGGGGGGGGGAGGCAATTACAGGCACCTTTGTGATTAAAAAAATAAATGCGGCCAACACTTCCGTGTGCTTTGGCTGGTCAGCTGTTAGCAGGAAATGATGATACAAAAAAAAATATCTTCTATCTTTAAAACCCTCAATGACGCACTGATACACACAAAAAAGTCCGTACGTGCATAATGAGAGTACAAGAGAAAAATAAATAATAATATATATATATGCACTTCTGTTTTTGCTGTTCGGCAAAACAACCTACATAAGAGTCAATAAAAAAACCCAGAATCTCACGTACGGTTGAAGCCAGCGAAGCAGCGCAGACCGATAAAGGACACGAGTCAAAATGAGGTAACCGGTCGTCTTCTGTCGGAACATCTGACGCGCAAACCGTTCACCACGTTTAATCTGGATTAATCTGCAATTTGTTTAGTTTCTTTTCCATTTATCGATGAACCGTTTTGCTCTTTAAAATGACCGAAAAATTTGAAGACAAATACATTTAAAATGTCAAAAGTCCAAATGTCATATTTTGTCCAAAACCAACAGATATTCAGTTGGGAAAAAGCAACCAGAAAATATTCACATATAAAAAGCTGGATTTAGATCATTTTAGCATCTTTTTCTTAGTTGGTGATTAATTTGAATGAACGGATTAACGGACTTAAACTTTGAAAGCTTTAAAATGAATCGACTATTCACTCAGTCATAGAGAGCGTTTCATCTATGAACTTGATCCGCTCCCGTTTGCCGCGTTTAAATTACCGCAAACTCAACTCTTCCTGTGTCCATTTCAAATTAAAAGCCTGTTTTGACGTTCCCCCTTCATTTCTTAACCAGGCTTTTATTGTGAAACATCTGCAGAACGCTTAAAGATTCGTTATCCAGAACGCTTACATGAAATATTATTGACTTTTTAAAAGAAAAAACAAACAATGATAATATACATTATTGACTACCGAAGGCTGGGTATGACTTTTTTTTTTTTTTTTTTTTTTAAATCAGCGAGTTATCGCACTTCCCGCGTACGTCTCCGGACGTGTTGAAAATCGGCGCAAAATTTAACAACGCTGGACTTTTTTTTTTTTTTTTTTTTTTTGCATTCAAACGTTAAACGGCGACGGATGTGTGCGTTTAGTCTCGATTTTTTTTAATTTTTTTTTTTCCTGCCGCTGCTGCCGCTCGTTGAGAATCAGGTCAGATGAGTCACCGGCAGCGTCGCCCCGAAGCTGCAATCTCCCGCTCTCTAATCCACCCTCAGCCTGATGCGATGATGTGATCTCATTCAGCGCCGCTCGCTCTTCTGTCGACAGCCAACGTCTCTCCGTTTGCTCGTCTTGCAGGTCGTTTAGCTTTTTTTTTTTCCCGGACTGATGCGGAGTTGTTGTTTTTTTTGTTTTTTTTAAGGTTGTCATCGTTGTTGAAAGGGAAGCTGTTGCTGTTCGGAGCAACTAAACTCAACAACAACAAAAAACAAAAAAAAACAAGAGGCTTTTCAAAAAGCATTTATGTCGGAGGTTTGAGTCTTTTATGAACTAAACTGTCTGGTTAAAGGTGGAGAAAACAAAAAAATACAAAAATGGAAAAAAAAAAAACCTGTTGTTCTCTTTGTCGTATTTGTTTACGTTCGGGTCATTTAAAAAAAAAGAAGTTTTGTAGTAAAACATCATTGTCAAGGATCTAACAGTCAAAGAACCTTTCGTGGTTATTATGAGGAACAAAACAAACAAAAAGATTGCTGATTTATTTTTTTGCTCAATTCAATTCATTTTGATCTATGTAGCGTTCAGTGGAGGGAAACTGAGACAATTAACGGTAAAATTGATCTTCGACTCTCGCGGCCCCATAAGGCCTCTGAAATTGCAGCTCTTATCGTCGGAATAAACAAAGTCCGCGGCGGTAAAACTACAAAACGAAACGGACGCACGTTGTCTTTGTGTGTTTCGTGAATGAATCGACAACAAAATGCGTCTCGAATCGCTCGAGATATTTCCGGTGTGGCTCCAGTTTCAAACACCAGAAGGTCGATCGAGGAGAAAATGTTGTTGTTTTTTTTGATACGAGTTATATTTTTAGAATCAACATGAGTCAGCATTTTTCAAAGCCAGAATTTCCACCATCACCATTTGCAACTGCACCATTGTTTAGGTGTATATTTTAGTTTTTAGTTCTATATATATATATATATATATATATATATATATATATATGTCTAGTATAAATTATTTGTGCGTGTAAACATGCTCGGGCCAATAAAGCAGATTCTGATGCCATAAACGACAACGACAACACATTTCTTAAACTCAAACTCTCCACCTCTTCACCTCCTGCCGACACGTCACGTTTTCAAAATTCTGGGCGAGTAACAGCGATCGTCTCTTGCTGACAAATTCCTGCAGTGACACACGCTCTGTTAATAAATGTCTTTGTTCCCGGTTTTTCCCATCTGTGTGTGTGTGTGTGTGTGTGTGTGTGTGTGTGTGTGTGTGTGTGTGTGTGTGTGTGTGTGTGTGTGTGTGTGTGTCCAGGTGGTGGCCGGCTTGTCCAGTGGACCATGTCCTCCACCCAGCTGTCTCCCTCCCTGCATGGGATAACCCTGACTGACACCAACCCTGCCCAGAGGCTAAAACAAAACACAGCAGTTTCTCTCTCTCACACACACACACACACACACACACACACACACACACACACACACACACACACACACACACACACACACACACACACACACACACACACACACACACACACACACACCAGAGCAAACACCTAAAAAACCCAGCATCTGAGACTGAGGTCAGATCGGATCAAGCTGTCTCGTGTGTGTGTGTGTGTGTGTGTGTGTGTGTGTGTGTGTGTGTGTGTGTGTGTGTGTGTGTGTGTGTGTGTGTGTGTGTGTGTGTGTAGCTGTTGTTGAATGATGAGGCGCAACTCCATCACCTGCTTCCCAGTCAGCCTCCTGTGAAATAGAGGATGACTGTCCCCCTAAGAGATGCACACACACACACACACACACTTACACCGGTGTGTGTGTGTGTGTGTGTGTGTGTGTGTGTGTGTGTGTGTGTGTGTGTGTGTGTGTGTGTGTGTGTGTGTGTATCTTGTCTGTGTCCTGCCTCAATCTCTCTCCCTGTGTCCCCTTTTCCTCGTGTCCCCCGTGTCTCCCCCTCTCTTGTCTTAAAAGTTGTCCGTGTCTGCAGGGTGTGCTGTGTCAGCAGAATGTCTGCAGTGTCAGATTAAACACAGCACCTAGAGTCTGTTCTCCACACACACACACACACACACACACACACACACACACACACACACACACACACACACACACACACACACACACACACACACACACACACACACACACACACACACACACTAAAAAGTGGGTCGGTAAGATGCCTTTACAGTCCGTTGTTCCAAAAACAAACAAAGATTCTTCTCATTGTGGGCGAATCGAATAGCAACACGATTGGCCAGCTGATAATATTTCGTATTTGAAGTCAACTACGTGAGATTTAGCCTTCGTACCCTTTAATATCTCTGAAGGTATTTGGGGACAGAAAAGGTGGAAAGGATTGTTTTACGAACACAAAAACAAACAACAACAAAAAAAGAGTCAGGTAGATAATACTTTTAAAAATCAATCTCTTCTCCGGCTACGTCCCGATTGATTGACTCTCCCGCCCTCCACAAAACAAAAACAACAACAACAAAAAAAAAATCGAGAGCCGGTCCATCGTGACTCCTGTTGGTAATTAAACGTGACTTTCCGTGTGAAAACGCCGGGCGCATAATAATCACTGCCGGCGAACGATTTCAGTCCGAAGAGAAAACAACAAATAAATAAAGAGCTGTACTCAGATTCAGCTGTGCCATGGAGACAGTCTGCGTTTGGATTTATCATTATTGAACATTCATTTGCTCTTGACTGTGTGAAGCTGCGTGAAAGTGTTTGTCTTTCATTTCAAAAGGATCGGTTTCTGATTACAAGCGGAACACAGCTGACCTTTCATTTACCAAATACCAATTTAAAGCGCCGTCCTCCGAGCTGAGCGGGATTTCACAACAGAAGCTTTTTTTTTTTTTTTTTTTTTTTTTTTTTAAATGTTTTAAATTGTTACAAAACGCGACAGCGGTTTGCCTCCAAACGGAGGCGCGAATTTGAACTTAACTGTGAGAAAGAACAGAGAAAGTGAATGTCTGTCCACTTGGTAGAAGGTTCTCTGGCCGAAGCATGAAAACAATGCCAAAGAAGTGTTGCGCAACAGGATGACGTCACCTCGAGCTGCCGTGATTACTCAATTAATCGGTGAGATCATCAACTGTTGTTTGATCATCGTTTCATGATTTTTTATTTATTTATTTATTTATTTTTTGGTCATTTGCTAATGAAAAACGAGATGCTAAGATTTTCTGATTCCAGCTTTTTAAATGTGAATATTTTCTTGTTCCTTTAATCCCAGATGATAATAAAACTGGATATATTTGGGGTTGTCAACCGTTGGTCGGAACAAAACACGACATTTTAGGTTGCATCTTCAGCTTTTAAGAAACGGTGACGGACATTTTTCACTATTTTCTGACATTTTAAAGAAAAAAGAAAAAAAAAAAACAGCTGATAAATTATTCTAGAAAATAATCGAAAGATTAATTGATAATGAAAATTATTGTTAGTTGCAGGCCTAGTAATTGCCTTTGAGTACGCGGTCAAACTGAAAAATAATGTAGAAAACATGATGAAAATACTTTTATTGATGTATTCAATTGAGGAATTTGACATTTTAGTCTTTGCTCCGCACTGAAAACTTTGTCTAACACCGTTTTTTGTTGTTGTTGTTTTTTTTTATCTCTTCAACAACAATAACTGAAGGAAAGTCTAACTCACTGCAAGACACAAAGAGGCAAAGAGAAGCCCGGCAGGCATTCGTGGAGAACGAGCCTCATTGATTGGACATAAACCACCGCTCAGGGAACTGACTGGTTTCAAATGAGGAAATGCTGAGTCATGGTGCTGTCGAAGCGGTCGGGCACTCGAGAGTAAAGAAAAGGTCAGAGGGGCTGAGCGGATAAATAGATAGTTGGGGAAATCATCAGCAGAACCCTAATGAGTGATAACAACCTATTTCATAAGATTCGGCTAATTAATTGGTCACAGATTGGACTTCGAAACAGGGTCAAAGTTCGGGGTGAAGAATCTCCCACAATCCTTTGTGGCCTAAAAGTTACAGAACAGCTTGAAATGTTGATTTGGTTTAATTGATGCTGGAAACCACTTTCCTTTCCTTTATTTTTTTTTATATACAGTATATCTTTTTTTTTTTTTAAATCTTAAAACATATTTTCCACTCACTGCCAACTTCTACAAATGCATGTCTTGAGTGATGACTTGCAGAAACTGTTGCGTTTCCATGGCAACAGCAGGCAAAGAGGAGAAGACGTGACGACTCAATGCCAGGTTGTTGGTTTTTTTAGTTGTTTTTTTTTACTTTTCACCTGACCAAAGTCAAAAATGGTTCAGTATCAACATATTCAAATAACATATTTACACCGAGTTTCCTTTACAAATATTACACAAGTAGCCGAGTCATTATCCCTTTTGTTCTGTTGCCGTCGGGCCGTTTTTAATGCCCCAAATACCCCCTCAGGGATCAGCTCCATCTTATCTTAAATGGGAAGGCAGACAGAGGGCTGGCTGAAGACATGGCGAGGCCCGCTGTTGTTTGGATGTCCTTCAGCTAGAGGGAAGGACAGACTGATAAGCAGAGACATGGAGGGAGGACGTGGAGGAGAGAGAGAGAGAGAGAGAGAGAGAAAAAGGCCTGCCAATTTTAGAAAAGAGAGCCAACGGGGGTGGAGGGGGGAGGGGGGGGGGCATGGTCTTCAGGAAAATAAAAAAAAAAGTACAAATAGTACAAATGGAAAGAGCAAATAAGATTATTCAATAGTAAACCATTTGGTTAGTGAAGTATTAAAACTACAGTTTGATATTTGACGTCATAAATAATTCGAAGGCATCACGTAAAAGGCCTTTTTAATGAATGTCGGTAGTGTCACCGTATGCAGACGATTACTTTCTCTACAAGTCTTATCAAAGCTCCTCCCTGTTAACTGATGAAAGCGCATTCATCATGCGGATGTAGACTGGGTATTACAATTTGGCACCGCATAGAATTCGAGCAATTTTTTCCATTGCCTTAAAAAAAATTGAAACTCTGTAGGACCACAATGTTCGCGTCATCATAAAGGCCAAAGTCTTAATCATCAGAGAATTTGATACGTCGGAAAGATAAAACTTTTTTAGAGGATAAATGCGATGTCGGTTTCTAACGTGGAGGCCACCGCCCCGCAGCGATGGTTGTTCCTCCGAGCCTAAAAAAAAAAAAAACGTCTGAGCGCCACGCTCGGCGAGACGGGGAGTTGAACCGCCGTCTCGCTCCCTCAGTCTGCCGAGAACAGACGAGGAAAGTGGAAGCAGACTTTTAGCTGTTGGAAAAAAAAAAAATCCCGACGCTCACTCGCTTCTGACGGCGTCTGCCAAAAAAAATAATAAAACAAAATAAAACCTCCCCGTTTCTAGTTGGATGCGTGGGCTGGTGTCAAGTTAGGAGGTCTCAGCTTTGTAGTGGCTTTCAGACAAAATTGTTTATTTCTATATTTTTGGTCTTTTTTTTTTTTTCAAAGCACTGAAAATTAAAGCCTATAAATATATATGTGTATATTTAAAGGGTATTAATAGATCAATACGGGTCAAAATCACATCTTTTTCTGAAAAAAACCCGGCCTGTACAGAAAAGATAAGTTTGATGCAGAATAAAAATGAGCAGGAAGAGGAGCAAATCTGAGCGTTGTCATTAACAACGGATCGTACGTGTACACGTTTTTCTTTCCTTTTTCTACATCGACAGTTACATATACAGATTTATACAACCAGTTTTCCTACATTTTCCTTTATTCTGTGCGTCTTCGGGCTTCGAATGCCGGTTTTGCCTTCTTTGATGTTTGACGACGTACCTGAATAAACGGGTCAGACGATTTGGAAATGTGGTAAATTCATTAGTCGTCGTTTTTTTTTGTTACAATATTCCTGGAAGTTCGAGAGCAAGTGACGACACGTTGATCGCCAGGTTATAAAACACGTCGAGCGAAACTGTCTGTGAAGTTGTGGTTGTCTTTTTTTTTTTTATACGTTTTAATCTTCAACTGGAAATCGGATGTTAGCGAGGAGCTAATCGGGTAGCACCGGACCGGTAAACATACTGTTCTACCGGCAGATGAAAACCAATCGGTTTGTGACATTAAAAATGCTCAAAGAAGTCGAATGAAATATTTGGTTCCTCGCGCCGTTACATTTTTGTTGTTGTTGCTTTGAACAAGCTGAAACTTCTCTGCCGGAGTCCTGTGAACTCAGGGATGCAGAGAGGAGAAGATGGATGTTAAAAACTCCTTCTGTCGACCAACCCATGTCGTTTCTATCGCCGCCGCCGCAGCAAGCAACTACTTTCGCTCATGTTGTGATTATTTACGACTGACGAATGCACTTCTTTATGAGACCGTCCACGACGACGTGCAGCCGAGTGTTTTCACACCTGTTGCCGTGACAAGAGAATTTACAAAAACGACAACAACAAAAAACGGGCAAGAAAAAAAAATAGAGTCGCCATCCGAAAGGCAGAGGAAACATTCAAGGTCAAACATTAAGAATGACTCATCAAGATCGTCCTCCAACACACACACACACACACACACACACACACACACACACACACACACACACACACACACACACACACACACACACACACACACACACACACACACAGTGGCCCGTAGAGTCACAAGGTGTGTGTGTTGTCCGAGCATGCGAGCATGTCAACAAGCATGTCGGCAACGCTTTATTTGTTTCTACAGTAGCGAGCGCTTCGGGCCAATATGTCCTCCCCATCGTTCCCCCTCTCTCTCTCTCTCTCTCTGTGTGTGTGTGTGTGTGTGTGTGTGTGTGTGTGTGTGTGTGTGTGTGTGTGTGTGTGTGTGTGTGTGTGTGTGTGTGTGTGTGGGCGTATCTTAATGAAATCTGACAGAGAATTGTGACAATCAGTGAAGAAGCATCCTGCAGAGGTTAATAAACTGTACTCCTCACGGCAGCAGCGGGCCGCCGTGCGCACGCCCACGCCCACGCCCACGCACACACACACACACACACACACACACACACACACACACACACACACACACACACACACACGGCGAGCAGCTACTCACCAAGGTCGTAGTTCTCCAGAGAGAAACCCAAAAAAAGAATCAGTACTTTTTTCGTAACGTCTCGATACATAATTCGTCGTAACTGCTGCTAATCTGCGTCTCGGGACCATCTTTTGAAAGTTTCTGTTCAATTAAGGAGATATTGTCGAGGTTTTTAATCACGCAGCCTCCTCTTTGTTGTCTATATTTAGAGAAGCAGTACCGAAGCAGACGGGGAGCAATATCCGCAACTAATAAGAGCTCGACTGATACGGGATATTTTTAGGCCGAGAACAGGAAGTAAATAAATTCCAATATCGATATACTGACGAGGACACGTGATGGATATTTGACAGTTCAACGATCAACTTAATTGTCCAAAAATGACATCACTGCATTATGATAGTAAACTTATTACTGCCTACTCCTTATTACTACTTATTATTACTAAACTCTGTAATAATTGAAAATAACTGGAAACGAAACAAAACGCAAATAGAAGAATTTCAAGCATCTTTTTCTGCATTATGTTCTATAAATAAAAAAAAGAAGGTTTCATGTTGGACAGCGTATACGCTGATATCAATATATCGGCGATTGGTCAATATCGGCCAATAAAAGATTTACATACTTTAATTAGAAATGTAAAAAAAAAAAATCTCATTATGCATCACGAATTTCGAATATTCAAATAGTTGTTTTAATCTCCAAAATCGATTAGTACATTCTTCCTCGTTTGCCCTGTTTGTTTGTTGTTGTTTTTACCGCCACCTGGTTGTAATGCCTCACTCCCGTCCGAAGGTGGCGGTAACGCGCCTTGAAGCCGTTCGCCGGGCGCCACCCGACGAAACGCATTTAACACGGCGTCAAATACTTGATCGTTTTTGGCGGGAAAAATTGTCTCTTCGAATCCCCAAAAAATATATACATGCGAGTGAAAAAGTTGAAAAGAAAATCCTCGTTATCTTAAAATGACAACGCAAACAATTGCGGGTTTGTTTTTCGCGAATGAGCCGCGTCAGCTTTTTTTTTTTTTTTTTTTCCCAGAATCCCCATCGGCGGAGCTCTGTATATTTCCCGAGTCTGGAGTCGTGTTGCTGCGACCATCTGCTCCTTGACCCGGCTGCACAGATCACCACACTACCACCCCTGGATTATGGCATCACCAAACACACACACACACACACACACACACGCACACACACACACACACACACACACACACACACACACACACACACACACACACACACACACACACACACACACCAGCATGTTGCAGCCAAGTGATGACATTGGATTTTGTGTGAGCCGCGCTCGCTCAATGAAAGAGAAAAGAAGAAGAAGAAGAACAACAACAACAACAAATCCACCCCTTCCACTTAGGGCTTCGTAAAAAAAACAAAAAAAAACAAATGGCCTAAATATTGTCTGTCAGTGTTTGTCGCATATTTGAAGCATCGCTTCTCTCTTCCTGCGGTACTGAACAGATGCAACGGGGAGGAAATGGGAATAATTGGGGATTTATTAAAATTAGAAATGCTAAACCCTGAGATTGGAGAGCAGCTTGTGAGGATTCTCATCGGTTTTTTTTTGTTTGTTGTCGTTTTGTTGTTGTCGTTTTGTTTTTTTAAGGTAGAAGAAGCTGCACTTCTGGGACGGGAAAAAAAAAAATCAACAACCATTACTCCCCACGGACACGTTAAAAGTCAGACACCCAAATCCTCTTATCGTCTTCTCCTGTACCATGTTTTGGAGTCTATACGTTATTCAGAAATATGTATACTTGGGGATTTTCCCCCGTTCAGTCTCCACGCGTATTTTTATTTTTTTCTAAGAAAATCACGTTAAATCAATAATAAAGCGGCGTGATGTCAGTGTGTTACGGCGGATTCCGACATGTTGGCTGCACAGTATCACGCACGGCCGAGAGAGATAGATACATATATACATATATACACATATATATATATATATATATATATATATATATAAAAAGCTTCATAAAACAGCAGATGTGAGAAGGTATGAACACCGAAATCTATTCTTCATCATTCAAAACACCACTTGGGTGAAATGCTTTATGTGCAAGATGATGCTGCGAGTTGCTGCAGCAGCACAGGATATGAATCTCAAACACCCCGCGCGCACACGCACACACACACACACACACACACACACACACACACACACACACACACACACACACACTACAGTATTTCCCTATCTCTCGTCTCTTTCAATCCCTTCGTCCAGAAATACACAGAAAGCTCAGAGGTCTATTTCTGACTCACTTGGACGCTAAAGTCAGTCAGGCGTTGTTGATGAAACGTGCGCACACACACACACACACACACACACACACACACACACACACACACACACACACACACACACACACACACACACACACACAACCTAGGCTAGGTAACACATTCATTATAAAGCATTCCTCCTGACAATGCAGAATGACATGCTGCCCTCTCTGACAACAACCTCAGTCCTGTAGACAAGCCTCAAAAATAAATAAATAAAACAGGCTTATTTTTTACAGAGGGAAAAAAAATTAAAAAAAATCATCGTCCCACTTTTTACAGTACACGGCCACTGCCCCTGAATTATAATTTATATAAAAAAATGTGTTGCCATAGCAGCAACAAACCCCTCCTCGCCTTTCTTTTTCTTTTTTTGACGGACGATAAAAAAAAAAATAAAAAAAAGGCTAAATCCATTCAAGTAGAACTTATGAAACAAAACGAAAATTTTGGACGGCGAAATCCTCGCAGAGCCTCGAAACTACAACAAAGGCAGCTTTGTGGGATTTAAAAATTAACTGCGAGAAGTCTTAAATAACGGCGGCAGCCAGCCAGAAAGCCTCTTGCATCGCAAATCATGAAACTCAGCGCCACGGGAGAATTGCAATCAATGGCTGACTTTACTGTTCCCTGAGAAGGCACATATATAAATATATATATATATGTGCCTTTTCATATATAAATGAGAGAGAGGCCAGTGATTCAGGTGATCTGGGATGATAACACCGCTGCACCGATGAGGACTCTAACTTTAGAAGGTTTGGGCTCATTTTGACGCTCATCACATTAGAAACCCCCCCCCCCCAAAAAAAAAAAAAATAAATAAAAGGACACTGAAGACACTGAACAACAAAAAGGAGGTGATTTTGATAAATCGCATTTTGCAAAAAAAAAAGGGGAAGAGCGAGGGGGGGAGAAAATAAAACACCACAAGGCACCGAGGATTAAAAGTAGGCCAGTCGAAATAAACAATGAAAAATTCAATCACTCTCGAGTCCTCCTTCAGACGCAGGAACCGATCGCTCGGCCACGTTGTTTCCGTCAGAGAGAGAGAGAGAGAGAGAGAGAGAGAGAGAGTTTCCAGGTAGTTAGTTTATTTCCTGAACGCAATCTCTCTCCGTCTCACGTCAGGAGATCAGCGGTCAGTTTGTCAGCCCGTCATAACTATAATAATAACTATGATGAATATGGGGATCGGGGATACAGTATGTGTGTGGCAGGTGAGGGGTGAGAGGTTTGGGGGGGGGGGGGGGGGTTACATGGGAATCACGTGACCTGAAAAGAAACAGCCGTCCGCTGCGGTTTCCGCTGGCGCACGACTCTGAAACTCGGGAACGCCGTATTTTTTTTTGGGGGGGGGGTCTCGGCGACGAAATGACGACGAAATATTCGACCGCGACGTTCTTGCGGGAACGATTATTTCTACCCGACGACTCACCGGATTGGCTCCCCTTTCTCGGGGAGACGGATTCTTTTCATCCCCGTTGCATTTATAGGCTTCACGTTTATTCTGAAACGCACAAGCCACAACAATGCCCCCCTCCCCCCCCCCCTCCAGCTACAGAGCACTTTGCAAATGACGCATCCGGTGTTAATGCCCGAGTGCCGTATACAGGAACCAGATTTACATAAAGCATTATAGTCCAAACACCGACTGAAAAAAATGCACTGAAAGAGAACGATTATGTCTTTGTGATATAATCACCAGTTTTTGGTTTCTTTTTTTCTCCCAGTTTGCTCTTTAATGGGTGTAGTTTGCCGTTTTGTGTCCTTTTGGTAATTTGTTTTTTTTACGACACACAATTACGTTAAACTGAATTCCACTTTCATTCCCGTATTAAAATACCGCCAGTAAAACAAGTTCAACAGTGAAACACTAACAGTGACAAACATATTGTTTTTTTTTGTTTTTTCCCCCCCATATTTTCTGTCGTACATATCAAACGTTTAAAAAAAAAAAAAATATCAAATGAGGTAAACGTAAGTAACGAATCTCTTGGGACTTTAAACTGCTTTGAAACGCGATATTTCAAATGGGCATCTATAAGAATAAAAAAAACACCGTTATATCAATAAGCACATATTGCGTATGATATTTACCAAATGTCTTTATGTTGGTAGCAAGCGTTGACCGACAGCGACGTCACTCGTCGGTTTGTGAACGGCTGTTACGAAGCCTCGACTTCGGATTTTGTCCGGCGCCATCTTTGCTAGTTCGGAGCAGGAAGTGACCATATTTGGACGAGCTGCTGGGGGGCGGGGGGGGGGGGGAGCGAGAGGTGGATCTGACTCGATCCGACTGGAAACCCCGACGATACTACATCCCGCCCACCGGTAGCTTTAACCTGACTGCACTACAGGCTTGTCAATCAAATAGACACGCCCGCCAAAAAACGGCTTTTTAAGCTTATTTTCCAATTATTGACGAGATTGTTTTCAGATGGACCTCCAGAAAACGAATATGAAGGAGCAACTTTAGCTAACAACACCGAAATAACACGCGGAAAACATTTATTGACTTCGAATTTCACGAGAGAAAGTTGAATGGGAGTCTATGGAGCCGGAGGCCTTTCGTAGCCGACCTCGAGTGGCCCTCGGTGGTACTGCAGCTGCGTCTGCCTGATTATTTTTTTTTCAGAACCTGGAAACTACGTCCACATTTATATAGTCTGTAGTTAGTAGGTTCACAAGTTTTTTTAGGGTCACCGCTTAGCCAGCTTCCTGGAAATCGGCCAATCAGAAGGAAGTGGGCTGTATTACGGGGAGGGAGGGGGAGGAGTCTTAAAGAACAGGAACTATGGAGGTTATTTATTTATTTTTTATAAATCATGGAAAGCTCTTCCAGTGGAGTCCTAGAATAGGAATAAAAAATTAAAAAAACTGAAAGTGAGCATGACCGATCTCCTTTACAAGAGACTTTCTTTTCTTCTCTACATTACTGCTACTCTGCCACCGCCGAAACCCCCGAAGCCGTCACACACCGTGACACGTATACGATGTTCGAGCTCAGAGCGAAGGGTGGCGAGATCTGCGGTGAAACAACACCAACAAATAAGGAGCAAAAAAAAAAAAAAAAAAGACTTTAACGTTAAAAAAAACCAACAAGGAAACACGACGAGTGCAACGTCCTTGTTAGATGGGCATACTGCATACTTATTTATTTATTTATTTTTTTTCCATTTCAATGAGAGAGTCCATGCAGCACTAAGGCTTGGCACACACCTCGCCCCGGGCTGCTGGATTATGTTTTTTTCTTCTCTACCTCCACTTTCTCAGCACAAAGAGAAAAATAGTGAAGGACCTTATATGGCCGGAGTCAGTAGAGAGTCCTTGGGAGTACAAGAGCGACTTCAGGTCCTCAGTAGCAAAGCATCTTCAAAAAAAGTCACCTGGAAAAAGTGCACGATGCTCTCAGAGAGACGACGACGACCCCCCCCCCCACCCCCACGACATACTGGGGCCACAAAACATGCTTGGACCTGCATGTCGTGAACGGCTTTGATGCTGCTTAGAAGCTGCAAACCCTGTCATTTATTTTTTTTGCAGGGGGGTGAGGGGAGGGGGGGGCAAGTGAGAGATGAAAGCATTGATCTTCATGAGAGACACATAAAAAAAAAAAAAATTTAAACCCCGTCTGAAACGCCCTTGAAGGTCTCACAGGTGGGTGTGGGGGAAGGGGGGGAGGGAGGGAAGGGGCGGGGGTGGCTGGTGTTGCAGAACAAAATCCTCCTGAGTCAGCTGGGCCCAAAAGCAAATCAGATGTTTCACTGAAGTCATTTCCTGTTAATGACCCCCCCCCCTCCCCCACACCCTACACATAAAAATATAATATCAACAGGATCCATATTTGCCACATGAATATTTAAGGCCAAATATGCATTAAAAAGGTCCACAAATCTACATTCATCACACGCATAATGGAGGGTGGAGGGTGGAGGGGGGAATTACAAAGCACTGAACTAAATATTCTCAATAAGCAAATGAGGAGGTCCACTGCAACAGGATATTTTCCATGCCCAGCTGTCAGCTGTGGTCTCATATGTTTGAGGCTCCTTCTCAGTAACGCTCGTCATCATTTGAGGGATCAAAGTTTGCAGGAAAAGTGTCTCTTTGTTCAGCCGCATAATTTAATTCACCTCCAGGGCCCTCCGGAAACAACACGAACACGTGAAAGTGTCTGCTTGGAGGGGATTAATGAATGAGCTGATTTAATGTCGTGGGCTAATTATGAACCCGCCGTTGACGGATGCAGCATCGGGCTCGCCTTCAAAGCCAAAGCTCGTTACCTCCCAGGCAGGGATTTTTTTTTATTTTATTTATTTATTTTTTTATTTTATTTATTTATTTTTTTATTTTTTACACCAAACTCCGTTAAGAAATTGCAGTTTTTTTTTTTTTTTTTTTTTTTTTTTTTTAGTATAGGGCTTTATTGCTGTTAAGACTTTCAGTGTACGCTTGTGTCACGTGTTTTGGGTGTGAGGGGGGTGGGGGGGGTGGGGGTATTTAAAGAATAAACTGCTGTTTCTTTCGGTCAACAATTCAGACACCAAGCAGGCGTTTTTTTCTTTAAACTAAAAAGCCCAAAAGCTCACCTAGTTTCCACGTCTCCCCAAAATACAAGCTGTGGTAAGTTTAAGAGATTTGGTGTTTTTTTTTTTTTTTTTTTATAACCCCCCCCCCCCCCGGAAGTACTACACAATTCTTGAAATCCTGTAAAGAAAACCTCATTTTGTCATACTTGTTCGGCAACACAAAACGGAGATGAATTCCTTAAATAGGCGAAATTCTGAATGGAGTTTGGTGCCCCGGTTCTCGCACGAGAGGAACGGGTAGGTGCGGAGGGGTCTAAAGCCGAAAAGGGAGTTGAAATCCTGCACAGGGGAGAGTGAGGAAGAGGCCCGATAATAATAATAATAATAATAATAATAAATAATAATAATCATTAAAAAAAAAATAAAAAAAAAAAACAACACTCCTTACCTTTGTCAGCTGTGCTATTTTCTTGCTCATCTTCAGGTGCAGGTCTTGGGTATATTCCATGGCGATGCCGGACTGAAAGGACATGCTGGCCGCCGACGATGAAGTAAATTTCCCCTGACCGGCAGGGCAGTAGTACTGCTGCCAACCCGACCCGGTCGCCATCTTCACGGATGATGCCTCGGATGCTTTGAGAGAGAGAGAGAGAGAGAGAGAGAGATATGTACACGGGCGGTGATAATAAAACTGGACGGTTGGCGGAGAGAAAAAGGACTGGGACGATATTTACCGGAGGGGTGGTGGTGGTGGTGGTGGTGGGGGGGAGAGGATAAATAAATAATCAAAAATAAAAAGCCTTTTTCGCCCGGATACTGTTAGTAATTGTCATTTTTGTGCTCGGGTTCCGGTTTATAAGCAACACCAAAAAAAAAAAAAAAAAAAAAAAGGGTGAATATTGTAAAAAAAAAAAAAAAAAAAAAAAGATTTAAGCTCCAGAAACAGAAACTACGACCATGTTGTCCGTTGAAACGTGTCCGTCTGCAGCGCTCCGAGGCTCGGGTCCCCCGTCTGTCACCTCGCGCTGATTGTGGAAGCCGTTTTTTTTTGTTTTTTTGTTGTTGTTGTCCGGGCAGCTGTTTGGCGCGTGGAGGGGCGGCGGGTGGAGGAGGTGGAGGAGGAGGAGGAGGAGTGGGGAGAGAGCTCGGTCACCTTGATACCGACCGTTGTTTTGTTTTTGTCAACGGGAGCCGTTAAGAGTGATTCCTCCTCGGTGCAGTCCGGTTACATTTAACGGGAGAGTGAGAGGAGATCGGTGGTAGTGTGTGTGTGTGTGTGTGTGTGTGTGTGTGTGCGTGCGTGTGTGTGTGTGTGTGTAGGACGGCGGTTGGTTGCTGCTCCTCTGTTGCCATGGATCAACCTCAACAGTTTATGCTGCATTCACGTAGGATGGGAGCAGCGCCGCGTTCAGGGGCTGTGGGAAAGGAAATGCACGGTGAGCTCACACGTTAAAAAAAAAAAAAAAAAAAAAAAAAAAAAATGCCACTTGTTGTTGGCTCCAAAAAAGTCAATCCATCCCCCCCCCCCCGAGTTATCTCGGTGTTGTTGGGTAAAATCGCTCCTTCTTATTATAAAAAAAGGCCTTATTTTAAGGGGGAGGGGGAGGGCGGGTCTGTTTGATTGACAGGCCTGCGGTGCAGTCAGATTAGGGCTATCGGTGGGCGGGACCTAGTATCGCTTCGTGAAGCGTCTAATCGTTATATATTATTGCACATATAGCAAATGAACATGTAGCCTATTTTTTGGGTGTAAAAAAAAGTGAAATCAAAAGACAAAAATGCAAATAACATGAATCAAATACAAACATCTAACCTGTCAGGAAAAGTCTCTTTTTTTATTTTTTTTTTTACAATAAAGTAGTTCAAAGACACATTTTCTATTCGTCGCTCTTTTCTTTGGGACGGCAGGAATTGAGATGAAGAAATTCACAACGCTGTCACATGACAGTAGAAAGAACTGACGGGTCCATTTTATTTATTTATTTATTTTGTAGATAATGTTGAGTCAGACTTTCACACCTCAGTGCTCTGATGTGTTGACAGTTCTCACCCTTTTTTTTATTAATTTTTTTTTTTTTTACAATATCACAGATAAAAACACGGACGATTAAAGATGCTCAGTGGGACGTGTGCGAGTGTGTAATTAATGATTGTACAAAAAAAAAATCAATAGAGGTTACGAACCCGACACGTGGAGATTGTCGGTGCTTTCGCTGCTCCCGATTTTAAAGATACAGGGATATATAACTCTACTGAATCAAAATGTAATTAAAATGAAAGCTCCGCCCACAAAAAGGAAGAAGAAGAAGAAGAAGAAGAAGAAGAAGAAGAAGAAGAAGCATTAAAAGGAAACCTACTCGTTGCACTTTTTTTTTTTGACTTCACGCGTTGCGCTCCGGATCGTAACAGATACGACCAACGGGGTCAAAGTTCAAGGCGCATTTTGACGATTAAGCAGTTTGTCCCAAACTCGTATACGCACTTAAAGCAACAAGTACGCTGCGTAGCGGACGAGTGGACAATTCAACGTAGGATTCGCGTTCTTATTTTGACCTGATTTTGCTCATTTCTTCATCCTTCTTTTGCATCTTAACTTGTGTTCCTCCCCAATCGTACCATAATAGACGTCAGCTGACAGCGCGCACATACCCCGATATATGTACCATGTACATTTTACATAATGACAAATACCCACTAGACTGTGTCAAGGTCCATTTATTTTTGTTTGTGCCCCGTCCAGACCAGCTGACCTGAAAATACCATCCACGTTTATATAATTTTATATATATATATATATATGTATTTATCTACATCTTCTGGTCTGTAATGAGCAGTCACGTGTTGAAGGATGACACACGAGCGTCCAAACCCGATGCAATCCTCCTCAGTTCGCACGGCATCACGTGTTTTTCATATAGATTAAAATCCCGACCCGCCATCTGGTCTGCAAAGTAACGTGAACTCTCTCTCTCTCTCTCTCGTCGCGCCACTTCCTGTTCAGCCCCGCAGAGATCATACAACAACAACAACAACAACAACAACAACAACAACAAGTACATGTGATACACCTGAAATCGGGTCGTTTTCCCTCAAAATATAAAGCACGACTTCATAAATATATAACAGGTTTAGTCCTGCATTTGGCAGTGAATAAACATGAAAGAGAATTTGTATTAAAAAAAAAAAAAAAAAAAAAAGAAAAAGCATATAAAGCAGAAACAGCAGGAGCTTTAAAAAAAAAAAAAAAACTTTCTTCCTGCATTTTTTTTTTTTTTACCAGCATATGTGAACAGGAACTCCCACTGAGCAGGTCACATTAAGTACACGCTTTTTCCACAGAACACGAACGCACCGAATTGGGTGACGTCGCTCTCATCCATCAAAGCTTAACCGAAGAGAAAAATAAAAATTTTACGTGACTGCAATGGGAGCTGCAGGCAGAACCTCACACAGTTATGATCGCAGCGAGTGACGCTGAGACTTCTCGCTTTTAATGGCTGCTATTTTTGGCTCCACGTCATTTTTTTTTTTTTTTTTTTTTTGCAACACTGTGGGCGTTCGCTGCAAATGTATGTTAAACCGTTTCATGGTACCCGAAAAAAAAAGAAATTGCATAAAATGATCGACTTGTGTTGTTTCCATTCAAACAGAAGACAAGCGCAGGAGCTGTTTTACAATATTGTGTCGTTATAATACCAACTATGTTCGATCGGAAGTGGATAACAGGATTACTGAGATTTCGAGGTTAAAATGGCAATATCATGAAATATCCTTTTAATCCAGTGACAGTAGTGTGTGCCAACCACAGACTGTATATAACAGTTTTCGTAGCTTCCGGCTCTGAAAAATGGTTCCGATGCAGAAGTGTAGTAAGCTGCAGTACCACCGAGTGCCACTAGAGTTCGGGTAAAAAAAAAAAAATTAAAAAAAAAAAAGCCTTCATAGACTCCCATTCAACTTCTCTCATCAAATTCTCAGTCAATAAACTGTCTCCATCGGTTACCGCTCCTTCTTATCAGTTTTTCTGGCGGTCCATCTGAAAATACGCTTCAAAAAAGACGTGTCTGTTTGATTGACAGGCCTGCGGTGCAGTCAGGTTACGGCTGCCGGTGGGCGGGACTGTAGTATCGTCGGGTTTCCAGTCAGATCGAATCAGATCCACCGGTACCCCCCCCCCTCCGCCCTCCAGCTCGCCCAAATACGGTCACTTCCTGCTCCAAACTGCTTCGAACTGGCAAAGACGGCGCCGACCAAAATCCGAACTCGAGGCTTCATGGCGGCCGTTCACAAACCGACGGGTGACGTCGCTGTTGGCGGCCGCTCGGTGCCAAAATAAAAGGTCATCCCTTTCTTAATTAATTTAAAGATTCACAACGTGAAGGATACAAGTACAAACACACAAATGTTGCGTACGCACACGCGCACGCACACACACACACACACACACACACACACACACACACACACACACACACTCTATAATCACTTTTGTGCACTGAAGCTTGAAGCCAATATGGGCGCCTTAATTTCTATCTTGTCTTTTGTCTTGACGTGGGTCAATAACTCTTTAAACCTTTGAGGACATAGAAAACTTATTGTTGGTGCTGCACACGGTCATAAATACAACACACACACACACACACACACACACACACACACACACACAGGTATGATGCGCGTGGTTATCGAAGAGAAAAAGCAACGGTTAAGTATTCACGGGCTGTATGAAATATCGGGCTGAACAACAGAGAGCCTCAAGGTCCGTCAATAAAAGGATTAAGCTCGCAGGTGCGAAAATTATTCACGACAGCTGACGAGGTTATCGCACGGGCGAGATACCCGCGGCGGGGGCATCAATAAGCTCCGACAAATCCTCTGCATCTACAATCATTTACCAGCAAAAACCCACAAAGCCTCGTCTTTAAAAAAAAGAAAAGAAAAGAAAAGAAAAGAAAAAAAGAACGAATCATTGAGGAGAAGCGAAAGCGATAGCTGACGACCGACGGGATGTTATTTGGTCAGCGGGATATCTTCGAGAGAAAACCGAACGTTGCCACGACGACGTGCAGAGATAGCAGCACGTCGCTGATCCAAAATGAAGCTCGGCTGTCGTCGGCGGATCGGAAATTTTACGGCCTTCGATGAAACAAGAAACGATTATTTTTGATGATTTCATCCAGAACACATTCCTCTAATAACGTGCTAACAGGTACTTCTAGTGCTAATGGTGTGACCGTTTTGGGGGTAAATGCACAAGTTCACGTCTCTTCTAACGAGTTATTATGAGAAGATAATGTCGTGGGAAGAAAAAAAACCTTCAACTTCAGCCACAAGCCTTCAGGTTCTCCAACAATGTGTTTTCATAACATCAAGAATTAAGATCAAGAATCAAGAAACAGTCAAAAAGAAGCCCGTTGAAACTGGAAGACAAACAAGTATATCCCCCCCCCCCCCCCCAATTTTTTTGTTTTCAATTTGTGATAACCAGCTGAGTCAAGTTGATCACGAAAAATGTGTTGTTTTTTTGTTCCGGTACCAAAAGAACCAAATGGGAGCTGGATCTCGCTGTCAAATTCAGTTCAATTTGGGATTGTAGATGTTCTCACTAAATGATGATGTGTAATGTTGAATAAAAAAAAAAACTGGTAAAAAGATCATATTTAGTTACATATTCTGTACTAAAGTATTCTACTGCGCATATTTCCCTTCCCGACACCTCTTCTGTCGAGGGTTAAACTTTTGTTGCTGTCAGTGTTTCTTCACAAAAAACTGAGGCCATTATAAGGAAGAGGAACTATAACTTTAGAGTTCCCGGACTCTCGAAGGCCACTTCCCTTGGCATCAAGTGCATGTCATTGAGGTGGACTGCCAGGGGACATCCGTTCCTCTCGGCTTATATCAGTAAATCAATAAAACTAAAATACACTCAGAGCGAGCCGTATCTTTGGCTCTCTCTCTCTCTCTCTCTCTCTTTTTTTTTTTTTTTTTTTTGCAATAAATTCGGTCATCTTGCAGTGACAGGACCGGAATAATACCAAACCCGTAATGTCCTTTCAGTTATTAAAGCCTCTCACGGGAGACAAAATCATATTCCAGCGCTGACCGTGTGCATCACAAAGGCCCCGGACTAAACCGCAATACGATGTTAAACAAATAAGCAAGGTCAAATTTAAAAAAAAAAAAATACAAAAACAATAAGCGTTCAGATGTTTTACTGTTTGACCTGCTGCTGTTTGAAGAAGACCTTGAGATGAAGGTTCCTTCGCTCAGAGCTTTTTAAAACAGGCAGGACGAGATCTTCACAGCTATTATCAACTATGGCAGAAATCTATTTACTTGTTAGTGTGAAAGTTTCTATTACAATTCTTTCTCGGATGATTTTTGCTGACTTTGCAAAATGTGTTTTTTTGTTTGTTTTTGTTTTGAGTCATTTTCTTTTTTTTTTTCCTATTTTCATCCCAGTATTTGCTTTCTTTATTGTCTCTGTATTGTTATTGAGGGTATAAAGTCCTAATCATGCAGATCACAATCACCTGTGATGTGCGTGGTTTATTGCTATGTTCAAAAAGGGAACTTGTGAGCTCGCCGTCACAACGCGGGAAGTTCGTGTGCACCGTACGCTCGGCTTTCAAGCGGTTAAGTCGTAAAAATCGCAGTTGCTAGGCAACGGCAACGTAGAGGGCGTCTAGAAGCCACAGAGGCGAACAATTTTGCAATATAATTACAATACACTAGCTTAACATCCAGCGAAAAATTTACTTCTGTGATCCTTCTGACATTTCCGCAAACGTCAGCAAAAACGTCACAACTTGTGAACTCGAGGCTTCTAGAAAACTTAGTTACAACGTCGTGAACACCACGTGTATGTACGCATGCATGTAGCCGGCATGTGAAACGATATTTTGCCTGTGACGCGACCACATTTCACAAAACATTAATGAGCCAGTTTGGGATGTTTGCGCTCAGAGTGGATGTGGAGAGTTTAACACCCACGTGCAACGTTTGACTGATGTGAAGTGAAGTCTGAGCGAAACGAATGCACAGATCAGCTGCATGGTGTTATAATTAGATGCAACTTATTCAGAAATGTTCACGTTGGCCGACAGAATGGGACTCTCTCATGAGTCTGAATCTGCCGACCTGGTTTAACTGAGACTTTAAGGTCACGCAACGGTTGGTAAGGCAACCAACAGTGACGTCACCCGTTGGTTTGCGAACGGCCGTTATGAAGCCTCGAGTTCAGATTTTGGTCGGCGCCATCTTGCTGGTCTCGAGCGGTTCGGAGCCGGAAGTGACCATATTTGGCGCGAGACTGAAATACAGCGATACTACGTCCCGCCCGTCGATAGATGTAGCCTGACTGCACCACAGGCCTGTCAATCAAACATACACCCCACCCAACAGATTTTCCGATGGACTGCCGGGAAAATGAATAAGGAGTGAATTCAGCTAACAACACTGAAAGAACACATGGAAAAATCTTTTTGACTTTACATTTTATGAGACTAGTTGAATGGGAGTCTATGGAGGCTTTTTTCGGAGCCGACCTCTAGTGGCACTCGGTGGTATTGCAGCTTAAGACACTTCAGGATCGGCCTAATTTCTGCAGCTCGTTTGCCGTGAAAGAGGCCGTCACCCCGGACTCCACAGCAGCTGTGTTAATCAGTGCAAACAGCTGCCGCGGCGTCGTTTGGGAGTGAAATGGAACGGAAATGGAAGGAAACTTCGGCGTCAGTGCTGAAATCAAGACGAGGAGCGGAAAGTTCACTCGAAGTTCAATCCTTTTATCATACGGAGAAGAGGAGGACGGATTCTTCCTCCAACCCCCCCCCCCCCTCCAAATCCCTCGTCTGAGATTTAAACTCCTGAAAGATACGACGACGAAGAAGAAACTCGAAAATGAGTTGTAATTCTTGATATTGTCACCAAGTAGGTTGCCGAACATTTCCAGGCTGCAGGTCTGGAAGTCGATGGCACATTTCGGCGCTTGAGACTGTTCGTTAAGGTGCGTGTGACACAACAAGCTCGTGCTGGATTTAAACTTCAGTCGCAGCTGAACGAATTCAAACTCACACTTTTGATTGTAGCTCCACCCGGCAGAGAGTTATATTTGGAAATGCCGACACGGCTGTTGGATGTTGATATTTGTTATTTTTGTTGACAGTTTCCGGTACGGGGAAAGAGTTCATTTACATGCTGTCAAACCCTCTGACTGAAAGGCTGTGAGAGTTTCATCTAATTCATGTAGGTTTTGCTGCTTAGCTTTAGTTCGCTATTAGTGCGAGCAACTTAAAGATCACTGCAGCTGTTCACACGATAGTTTTATGCTTTATAGTTTTTCTAGGGCACTCGATAAAAAAATCATAAAGACCTCAAAAATCCTCCAGAATTGCAGAGAAGAGTTGAAACTGCTTTTGCTTTAGATTAGAGCTGGGTGACTTTTGATGGGATTTCTTGTCTTTATGTATAAAAATTTAGCTTCGCAAGAGTGATTTTTTTATTGATAAAGTCCATTTTCTGTGGATTCACTTCATAGATTGGAAAAGAAAGTCTGCTTTGGACTCACCTAATGAATCACAAAAACACCTAACCACCCATAGCCCCGCTTATTAACCGCTTAATTTGGTTTATTAATACCTCTACTCAGGACTATATTTAACCTTTCCTCAATCTCCTATTAATCTTCTTACACTTGTTTGGGCAGGACGGAGTATTTCGTATTCATACTTAGCAGTACATGAAGGTTTAACCAACCGGAATAACTAAAGGTGTGCCGGACATTTTAAAAAACACAATCAAAATGCAACACTGCCATAAAGGAGTCCAGCTTTGATACAGCTACAGAGGAGTATATTTAAACTTATATCAATATATCAACCCTTTATCACCCGTACAGAGACTTTTTTTTTTGTGGCATTATCTGTTTTGACATGTTTTAAGTATGTCTAATGCCAGCGTGGCAAACCTTGGTCACGCAGCCCCGCGTCACATGACAGTTACACGCGTGTAAGTTTCACGCTTTCAAAGCGTATACCTGACGGCCCTAAATTGTGTCTATTTCACGTTATTTTGTTGTTGTTGCAGTGGACCGGCGTGTTTTTGCCGTAAAAACGGGGCACTTCCTCGCACATCCTTGCTCTGGGTGAATAGTGAAGAGGGACTCGCTGCCTCAGCTTTCGTACGTGTAGGCTATTGTGTCTTTTTTTGTTTTGTTTTTTGGCACACATTAAAGATGACTCTGGCAAAAAAACACACACAAAAAACAAAAACATTGGATGTGTGCTGGTATTTTATGGAGAACTGAAAAGTGGAGAGCTGTGGGAATATTGACTGTATCTGGTGCAACAAAATGATGGACTGCTCTCTATTGTTCTCCATTGTGCACTGGGAATTGACTCTGTTACTGCAAACACATGGGCATACACACACACACACACACACACACACACACACACACACACACACACACACACACACACACACACACACACACACACACACACACACACACACACACACACTTATTTGTCATCCATCTGTGTTTCTATTTTTAGAGGATATGAAATTGAGGCGCACACTCCGCTTCACTTCTTCAAGCTTAATAATTGGAATATTTTATAGGTTTGAGCTTCCTCCCCGCCGAGGGAACGCAGACGAGCACAATCCAATTAGGAGAGCCCGATGGCTCACATACACACACACAAAAAAAAAAAGTAATAAAGTTGACAACATAATAACCACAACAATCTAATCTCTCTTTGCTCGCTGAAATATACAGTGTGCGGAGTTAACACCGGAGGGCAAACCATCAAATTGAAACATAATTGTGTAACTCTACAGGAGGTTATTGCCGGAGCAAGTTTTTCTGACACGGGGAAACACGGTATTTGATCAGTCGGGAGGATATCAGTCAGATCACAACCGCGGCGGCAGTAAAGACTGAAAACACCTGCAGCGGGAGTTAGATTCACGCACGACTCCGAGTTAAAACGTATTTTCTTTTATTGTCCAGTTAGTGAGTCTCGTGATAGATCTGAATTTGATTGTCACATAAAAGACGCTTATTCGGCTGGTTTGGGTGGAGCTCAGCTATGTGAATAAACACGAGTAGCTCTCGGACACTTTTATTTTGTCAAAGTAGCTCTTACGGGACAAAAAAGGTTGTGGAGACTGTTGTGATAAAAACATTTCTTATTTGTCGGTGTACGAGTCGTACGCCGGTGGAATGACACAAACTCTAAAAAAAATAATCTGGGATTATTGATATATACTGTCCGAATGCCCAAATCTTTCTGACGCTAATCTAGTCAGGTTTGTACTTTCCTGTCAGAAAATAAATATGGCGTCGTTTATTCTCCCTCCAAGTCACCTGCGAGGTGTTTGTGATTATATAACCATGAATTACATTTTATTCGTAGATAAAAAAAAATATTTTAAAAAAAAATGCAGACACAGATCAGATTATTAAAACTCTCTGTTTGCCACAGCGAACAAATCTGCTGCTAAACTTTATTCGACCGACTCCTGGTTGCAACAGGGCAGCGAGAATCTGAACAAACTCCGATCAATGTATTGATCGTCTTTTCTTTCTGCTCAACACGTTAGAATTAACTTATTTTAGAGCTTCAAAAAAGTAACAATTGAATAATTGAATTGCACTAAAGAGGTCAAAATTCTAATTTGTTTAATAATGTGTCCAAAATGATCAAATAATAAGTTTTTTCCGGCCGATGGGAGGAGGGCAGTGCGACCTTTGCTTGGTACCCGTTTCACTCTCCACCTTTTGTTCTTCCTCTCCACAGAGACGTCCCAGGAGGAACTTCGCTGACAGATCCCTCGATAGCAGAGAGCGCCAAACAAGCATGCATATGTATGTGCAGGGATTCAGCAGGTGTATGCGTGCTTGTGCATGTACATATATATATATATATATATATATATTTATATATATATATATATGTGTGTGTGTGTGTGTGTGTATGGAAATGTATTCAAAGGCACTGTGTCACTGCTGTCGTCCCTCTCCTCCCCTGCCAGCTTATGGAGGAAGCGGCGGAGTAAATCCACGTCGAGCCTCGCTGCAGAAGACTCAACCTTTTATCCATTTTTTTATTTTAACGAGTCAGAGTGGAGTGTTGTTGAATTGTTATTCTGGTTTTATGTTGTTATTTCATGTATTCTGTGTTTTTATAGGTGAACGCAGGTATATTTGTGCCGTGTAGCTTACCTCTGCTCGGATCTTCTGTACCAATTTCATACCACTTAGATCTTTCGATTGTCCTAATCAATCAATTTAAAAAAAAATTATTGGTGGGATTGCTGAGCAAGCCTTTATCCTACTGTTAATGTTAGCATTAGCTAACATGTTAGCGTTAATTAGCTAACATTGCTTTGTTTCTACTGTTACTGCGAGCTAGCATGTCACCTAACTTTAGCGTTAGGTTTGGCATTCACTAACATTAGCATTAGCAACGGATGGCAAACCGAGCAAAAGCAGCAATCCCACCGTCTAGTTTCTCTATGTTGTAGCCAAAAGGATCATATTTCCGTGTTTGTAATATCACGTTTTTTATCACTGTGTCGCTGTGTACGGCAGGAAATGGCATTTGCAGTTAACAAGAAAAAGAAGAAATACCCTCGCGTGAGCAAATATTACCAGAAAATATATATTTTTTGGAACTGCTTTTAGTATCTTGCTGAACTTCATCACTCAGACTCTGAAACAGACAATAAAGTGACTTAACTGGGGCGAGAAGCCATAAAATAAGTAATATTTGATTGGGACGCCCGAAGGCGATAACCAACTCTTTGAATAAAGGCTTTCTCTTCCGGAGTGAGCGTGCTTCAAGGAGTTTGAGTGTTGAAATATGCACTGGAACATATTTCATTTCGGAATTTTTTCAGATGTGGTGACAAGATAATGGAGCAGGAGTTGTGATTGTCACATTGAGGATTAATGAACGACTGACCTGTTTATTGTGAAGAAGTTGAGAATTACTAAAAAGAGAATATTCGAGTGTGATTTGAAATTTAACCATCCTTTTAACTCAATGCCAAACTTTAGAGTTGGAGAAAACCGACATATTGTAATCTTAGACCTAATTAAAATGATCTTTTTGAGTAGAAAATGTTAATGTTAGACCAGGGCAATAAGACAAAGTGAAATGAAAGTAAATTTTTTTAAAAAGGGCTCACCTCGCTGGCCTGGAGTTGAGTCTCCTGGCTGATCAAACCACAGTCCACACCAGGAATAGATGTTCTGCTTTCTTCATCCAAAGGCGCCGCTCCACCACAGCGACCACAATGGCCGACAGCTCCCCGTTTACTACAGGAGATGTGAGTCTCTGAGACAGGAAGACACAGCAGTTGGTGGGGGTGAGGAAGAGTGAGGACAGATGTGGAGGTGAAGCTTTTCCCTTTAGTTTCTGAAAGGCAGTGACGACTCTGAAACGACATGAGAGGTGAACAAACAAAATAAAACGGAGACTGATGATGCAAAACGGTCTTGATTGCGTTTCTGTTGTCTCACTTGGCTGAAAATGTGCCAGTTGTTCACAAACATTCAGAAACTGGATGAGATGTACAGAATACATGCAGCGTATTTGATTAGTTTGACAAAGTCGAGGGCTTATCCATGGTTTCTGAAAAATCTCGTTATGATGTTTTCATGCACAAAGACAAAAAAACAGGACACTTGGAAAAGCCAGATCATAACTGAAGTACTCGTGTCCATGTAAACACACTAAAAATAAATAAATAACAATAAACTAGAGGATAACGTGTAATTTTGTCAGTTCTTTTTCTAGACTCAGTCAAATTCTTCTTTGTTTTTCACCAACTCTTCAAACGTTGTCAGTTTATTTAATCCTTCATGCATTTATAGTGTGAATCATCATATCACAGGAGTCAACTGGGATTAATTAAACTGTCCAGAGTCTCAGAGCTTTCAACACCACCACTGAATGTTCTCTAAGACTTAAAAAAAACAAGTAAGTGCACCTTGAGATCAGATCGATAACGGAGTCGACTGAAAATGAACTCATCTTTCAACAAAACCTAAAAATCACTTTCTGTCTCTCTTTTTTCTCTTCGGCTGATGGATTTTCATTCAAGCTTCTACCATCCGGTGACTGCGTGGATGTGGGCCGCTGATGTAAGCGCTGCGCTATTATTGTCTGTGACTCGGCATGCGTCCATCATTAGCCTTTGTTTCGGAGCATTTACAGAAAAGACAAATTATGACATCAAAGGAAGGTAATCGGAATATTCATGCAGAAAAATTAACACCGAGATCATTATTTTATGTTCTCGGAGAAAAAAAAAAAAATCACATTTTATTTGAACTCTCACCAACGGTTGTTTTGAATTTTACACGTCGACCGTTAGAGGCCAGACAATAAAACAAATAAAATCTCAGTTTTCCTAATCTGTCTTCACCAAACAAACTAAATGAGTTATATTGTTTATACTTATGCTGGAAAAGAGATATTGTTGCTGTATCAAGGAAAAACACACAGATGGTGCATTTTAATTCACTTTAGTTCCTATCACATGACCGTCGTCGGGATTTATAATCTCTGCTTCACAATATAGGAAAGAATAACAATAGTTATGTAATGAATAAACTCTGAAATGGATCATAATCTGAGAGTCCACATGAAACACACACCACAGCTGAGCGCTGACCCCACCGTGAATGTTTTTATTTTTTTATTTTTTTTATTTTTACTGAATTTAAAACCACTTTAATGGGAAATAGGGATTTTTTTTTTTTTTTTGTATTTTGTTTTTGTATTTTTTTTAAACAAAGTGACCCAGCTGTAAAAACCCGCTCGCTGCCCTGCTCCCGGTTGTGTTGTCGGAGATAAGAGTCTTTACGCTGCGGTTCTGTTTACAGGTGGGTGTGACAGCGGGATTATGGCGGAAAAACACGTGGCCGAGAGGTCAAGTAGAAAAAAAACAGCAACGTAAAAAAAAAATCATGCAGGGTTTTGTTTTCTTACATATTCGATCCTCGCTCTGTTTTAGCTCCGTGTTCGTCCACTGAACAGCAAACTCGCTTGCTTCTTTTTTCTGCCCTCATGCATCTTTAATATTAATTGTCAGAGGTCATTCTGGGTGTTTTTGATTCATCTCCTTTTCTGAAATTGTGAAAGTCTTCTTTTCTATCGGTCTCTCGTTTGTTTTTGTTTTTCTTCTGCCATGTGCCATCACGGTTGTGGGAAGAAAAGTTGAGGTTTTGAACTCTGAATGGATGAGATGAAATATTTTTTTTTTTTATAAAATAAATAAAGCCCAGGGATGTGGAACAGCCGTGTTTTCTGATAAAACGTCAGAGGGGAATCGTAACACAACCCATTTTTTATGTGTGAAAGGATTAAATTTGGACTCAGTTGCAGCCTGCGTCTTGTCCAATATGCAGTCACCCATTAAAAGTTGTTTACAAGAAAAATTTTCATTGAGAGTATTAAGACGAGGAAGTAAAAAAAAAAAAAGAAAAAAAAAAAATTACGAGAAAAGCCCTGAAGTCTATCTTGTCACTGTTGTTCAATAAAAGATGAGCACAAGAGAGAAAAACAGTTTCCTCCTTCAGGGTTATTGTGGCTCAGCAGATTTACTCTCTCTCTCTCTCTCTCTCTCACACACACACACACACACACACACACACACACACACACACACACACACACACACACACACACACACACACACACACACACACACACACACTTAAATCAGGGAGTTTTCAGGAACACAGATGCCGCGGTTGCGTCCTCTCCTGCTCTGTAATCTCCTGCTGCTGAATGAAGGTTGTTTACTATTTAAAGCTGCGCTCCGTTATTCTCCTTCGAACTGAGCCTATAATCCGAGTCTTGCGTTGTTCTGCAGGTAAACAAAAGGACAGGATAAGTAAACAAGGTGAAAACCAGGAAGTGGAGGGAAGAGAGCGGGGGAGGAAGGGAGGGATAAGTGGATAAGTTTGGACAAGTCACATGATGTAACAAGTTTTTTTTGTTTGTTTTTTGCCTCGCTGCAATTCATTGATTCATAAAACCGACAATGTGACGACAATTCAAGTAGTAAATGTTGCAACACTTTTCTTCCCTGACTCAGCGTCTGTATGTGCGAGTGTCACCTGACGGATTGAACGTCATCTCTTTGAGTCATGAGAAGAAATGTTACACAGCGACTGAGCCCCTCCCCCTCCCCCTGTCTTCCCCTCCCCCTCTCTCCCTCCCCTCCCCTCCCCTCCCCTCCCGGGGGAAACCGCGATGTTGTGCTGACTCATAGTTTTGTCATGTTAACAGCTATTGACACTGATATCTGGATTAATGACACGTTTCCCTACGAACATTATGCCATCAATTAAACAAACCTGAGACGCTGAATCATCTTGTCAGTCCGTGACATGAGTGCAAACAAGATCGCTTAATGGTTACGTAGAAAATCATTGCTGAGACGAATATAATACACACACAGGCCCGGGCTGCTGGTGTGTGTGTGTGTGTGTGTGTGTGTGTGTGTGTGTGTGTGTGTGTGTGTGTGTGTGTGTGTGTGTGTGTGTGTGTGTGTGTGTAAAACAAATTTGATCAAGATGTTTTTTTTTCATGTGCAGTTCTGCTACTCAGTTTATTGTTGTCCACGCAAAGATTCAAATAAGGCTCCACCTTTGAAGAAAAAAAACACGTTTTACCATTATTTTCGCGGTCACGTGTACGACACACGTTTACCACATGTTGCAACATGAGAACATATCCCTTATTTCGTATCGACAGGGAAACGGTTGAAAATGGACTAATTGGTCCTTTAAGTGTTTCAATGTGTGTGCTGTGCCAGTACAAGGTTATATTTCACTCTGCAGAGAAAAAGATGTGAACCTTTTCATCGTTGGCTGGATCCTCAGCGGAGGGTTTATGAAGAGAATAATGTTGGCAGTGTAGCGGCTGTGGAGGCCCATTATGAAAAACACGTGATGAGATGGACTACGGGGTCAAGAGCTTTTAGTCGCATTAATGACAGCAAGTGAGGTTACGCGGACATTCAGCAGGAAATTTAAAAGCATGTGGTGTATGACTGAAGAACATCACAGTTCATGTTTGAGTTTGGTAAGTCTCTTCTGATTCTCTAAGTCAGTCTGTCTCCATGGTGCTGAAACGTTCTCTGCTTACTTTTCTGTCTCTGTCCATGGTGCTGAAACGTTCTGTTGATTATTTTGTCTCTCAATGGTACTGAAACGGTTTCTGTTTCTGTCTCTCTCCATGGTGCTGAAACGTTCTGTTGATTATTTTGTCTCTCAATGGTACTGAAACGGTTTCTGTTTCTCTCTCTCATGGTGCTGAAACGTTCTGGAGTTCTGTTACTGTCTCTCTCCATGGCACTGAAACGTTTCTGTCTCTCTCCATGGTGCTGAAACGTTTCTGTCTCTCTCCATGGTGCTGAAACGTTCTGGAGTTCTGTTACTGCCTCTCTCCATGGCACTGAAACGTTTCTGTCTCTCTCCATGGTGCTGAAACGTTCTGGAGTTCTGGTTTTGTCTCTCTCCATGGTTCTGAAACATTCTCGAGTTCTGATTTTGTCTCTCTCCATGGTTCTGAAACATTCTCTAGTTCTGATTTTGTCTCTCTCCATGGCACTGAAACGCTTCTGTAGTTCTATTTCTGTCTCTCTCCATGGGGCTGAAATGTTTCCGTCTCTCTCCATGGTGCTGAATTTGTATCTGTTTTTGATTCTGTCTCTCCATGGTGCTGATAGACCAAGCCCCTCCAGATGTGATACGGCCCACAACTCTGAAAATTTCAAGCTTCTGATAGCAAACGTGAGCACGAGAATCGATGTACTTCATCACAAAAATCATTGCAAAACAAAACACTGCCATAAATCACTCCTACTTATTGATTTGTAACATCACCGACGATGGCTCTGTAAACTGTAACCAGACATATTCGTCACAGTGTTGAACGAGGCAACAGTAAAGTGGACCAGAATCCAGACCAGATCTTCTTCTTAAACCACCGGCTGTTACTTCTTTTACTTTCTCAGGAAAAAAAAAACACCCCTTTGCTTTCAGTAGTGGGACGCTGAGCCGCCCAGACCTTTTCTGGGCTTTTAGACATCATAAGGCTTAAGTGGTAATGTTGCCGGGAGGAGTGGTGGTGGGTGGGGGGGGGGGGGACTTTGTACATGCAGGGAGAGTCATTTCAGAATCTGAGGGACGGCTGGTTGAAGTGGTTCGTGTGTTTAAACGAAGCAAAAATTCATGAAAAAAAACCAACTTATGTAATACTCAAAAACATAAAACACATAATAAACATTCAGAGTTCAAGTGGAAAAAAACGCAATGTTGGTCAGACCCAGACATCCAAACCGAACATGTTGTTGTGGTCCTCTGCTGCCCTCTGGTGGTGTGAAGAAGAACTGTCTTCTCAATTGCTCATAAAAAAAACATTTTTGTCTCTTAGATCATGTTTTATGATTCCCAGCATGCCTGCATTAGACTTTACTGACTAACTATATCTACCAGAGTACAATTTTAACTTACATTCATTTTACTTGAGTATTTACATGTTATGGTACTTTATACATGAAGTAAATAGAATAATTGCAGTAATGAGTTAAAAGCACGTGGCACTTTATCGAAACTAAAATATACCTTTCAGAATAAAATACTGAACAGTTATGGGATGGACTTGGGTCCTTGTTTATGTTGTTTAAAGGGGTTGATGTTGACTAAGGAGTAGAAAAGCTGTTGAACTTCTTTCTACCACTTTTGAACATCTGATTTTTTTTAAATTGAATTAATTAACCCCTTTGTAATTCAGTTGTTGTGTTCTCATGTCTTTTTGTTTTGTTTTGTTTTTATTGTCTATCTCCTTCATTTTGTTTTCTTTTTTCAAATTTCAATAAACAGATTTTTAAAAGATTCGGAGGGAAATATTGTGCTTTCTCCTCCACGACATTTATGAGAGCTTTAGTTACTTTACAGATGGAGGTTTTATACAATGGATGACACAAACAAGCTTTCAAAAATGCAACCCACTTTTAAATATGAAACCACTGGTCTCCAACCTGTTTGTCTTCTCATGTTGTATTTCAGATGTTGAAAGCTGTTAACAACTAAAAATAATTTTTTTTAAACTATAATAAAACACGTCTTCGTTAATGCTTTTCAACAAGACTGATTATGCTTCTCTAAAAAAAAATTACAGCAAAAAAAAAAAAAAAAAAATTCATGAATCATTTTTTGTTTAGCATTTTGTTATTTTCTCATATTTTCAGTGTCAGATGCATTTTTAATATCAGGTTACATCAATGTTGTTGCATTGAGCTTTCAGTCGGTCGTATTGATCTGCGTCCTAATTAAGAGTCTTTGTTCTTAATGCTGAAGGAATCTGCTTGTTGACATGATTGATGTTTATAACTGAAAACAAATCCGTGGCGGCGCAGAGTCCTGTGAGACTCATCCTGTTTGACACGTTGGATATTAAATATAACGTCTCCCATCAGAATAAAACATCTGACTGGCTCGGTGGCAGTCGTCCTCCGAAAGCAATAAGGGACGATACAACATCGTCTCTATCTCGGCGACGGACAGCGGCGGGGATAAAGACGAACAATTGTCCCGGATAATCTTTTCTTCTCTCTGCGGTAACACGGCGAAGGTTCAGGCCGATAAAGAGAAAATGTTCTCAAGTCTTCCGGCGAGGAGATAAGACGGCCAGTTTGTCTCGAAAAAACAAAACAAATTAAATTGCTTCAGGAAACGGAGAAACCTCGGAGCCTCTGATGTCTATCTTTATTCTTTTTCTCCCCGTAAAAGGCCGACAGACGGAGGAGAAGCCGAGAAACACGACAAACATTTCAATTTCTTTGTGCTTTTAAAAAAAAAACTAAAAACATAACGGGTGAATTCAACTTTCAACTGTTGTTTAGCAGCGTTGAAAATAGCAAACTTTAAGGAGGGGAGACGTTTAATGAGGTAAAAAAACATCTTATGTTCTGAGGAATCATTGATCTAAAAGAAGAACTTCATTACAGCTCAGCGTTCACACCAAAATATGAGCGACGGCTTTTTAAATTTGACGGTGTTAAAGGGTGATTCTGCTCATTTAAGACGTGCCGCGACGTAATGTTTCAAGTTATAGACGATCTTTTATGTACAAATGAGAACTAAAGTAATTAAAATGAAGAATTTAGAGGGTGTTGCGTTTGAAAAAAAAAAACCCGTACCAGACCTGTGAAGTGTTGCTCCTCATCTCCACTCGAAGCTTCGTCAGCTGCTCCACCCGAGTCCCAGACCTGAAAGTTAAGTGTTTGCGTTGCATTGTGGGTAATGAAGTCACCCACAACTACTACTTGACAAGTAAGGACAAAGCGTTGAGTAGAAAAAAAGACGGTTCTCTGGTTCTGCTGCGAACTATCCATCAAAAGTATAACGACAGCGGAGGAAAGCGACGCCTGAATCCGTGAAGTAAATTTTAAAGCAACACTTTTCAACTTTTGCTGAACGGCAGCAACGGCGGCCCCTGTGGTCACAAGCGGAAATTACTTCATACCTTCAACGCAGACGAGCGATTTCGCGTTTAAGGCTCGTGTAAAGTCAGAACACAAGAGATAGAAACAGACAGATAACAGCGAGTTAACTAAATTAAACTTTAAAAAAAAAGTTGGATTGCACAAAGTGATGCAAACTTGGTTTAGAAATGTGCTGACTTGGCGAAAGATCAAAATAGCGCATCAACACGAAGCAGCTCATGTTACGTACCAGTCCAACAGCAAGAAGGTTATTTCCACGAAGTTCTTGCCAATAACTAAAACCCAGTTTCATAAAATAAAACAGTCGAATTCGTTTGATTTATATCGAACCGACTCAAAACCGAAGTGACAAACTCGGTTCGACGGTTCCTACGTGAGCAAACAACAACTGGAAGGAAAAACAGCTTTTTAACGGGAAGAAAAAAACCTCCGACAGAACCCGACTCGGAGGCGAGCGGCCGTCTGCCTCGACCGGCTGGAAGGGAGAGGAGAGCGGAGAGAGAAAAGAACAGCATAGAGACGCAAACAAACAAACAAACAAACAAACAAACAAACGGCGAACACAGATCAGAAAACATGCCGCTCCGGAGACACCTGCGGGAAGATACTGTGGAACTTCTGAAAATAAGGAACTACAAGAGTCCAGAACTAGAAGAGAAAAACAACAACAAACACCAAAGAAACACCAAACAAACACCAACAAACACCAACAAACACCAAACAAACACCAACAAACACCAACAAACACCAAACAAACACCAAAGAAACACCAACAAACACCAAACAAACACCAAAGAAACACGATCCAAACACGCCACTTAATAAAAGATTTTTTTTTATTCACAATAGAAGTGTAACAAATATAGTTTATTAAAAAGTCTGCTGTTCATTAATATCCTTTTAATCCATACGCTCAGAAGATTTTTATATAAATGTAGAACGGCCCATTTTGCCGGAATGGAATATTTACATTTTTTTTTCAATAATAATAATAATAATAATATTAACACAATAAAACTAATTTCCCCACAAAATTAAATTCTTGCATATAAATGCAAAGTAAACTATGTGCAATGGAATGATTATCAGCAATATTTTTTGTACAGATACATTTCTGAGGTTGGTTTCACACATTTAAAAACCTGTTCTAAAGGGAAATGCCAACCATTTTAAGGATTTCGATGATTTGATTCCCGGGACACGTCAGCTATGTTTAGTGGTTGCGCACCACTTACGAAGGAAAATAATAATAATGAAACAAAACAAAACAAAACAAAATGTCTGTGAATAAATTAAAACATTTCTTTTGGTGCATTTTCACAAAGACTGACTTCACTGTGAAATTCCCGCCCAAAAAACGGGCGGCATTCCCCTTTAATGTTCACTAATAGAAAGGCATTGGAGCGCAACGGATCGTCAACACGATGCTCAGAAAGAAAGAAAAAAAAAAAAAGAAAAGAAAAGAAACGGGTGAAAAAATAAAAAAAGCACGCACGCGAAGGACGACGACGTCACGCGACGTGAAGCGGACCTCGTCGATCGACAACCGCTCAACGTCTCTGCGATTTTCTCCCTGTTCAGGTGGTAAAAGGACCAAATCAGAGTCACGCATTTCAGCAATCCGACCAATCGCAGGGCTCAAAAATCCCGACTTCCTCCGGAGGGAAAACGCAGCAGAACAGCCCTTTAACGTCCCCCCCCCCCCAACAAAAAAAAGGTATTTCAACATATTTATAATCCTCAAAACGCACTAAATAAAATCACATTTTATACTGAAGAACTGCACTAACAGGAAACCACGTCAAGTATCCATCACATCACGAGAAACTTATTGATCTGCAACCGGACAAAGATAATCAGAATCTATAAATGATTTAAGAAAGATTTATACCTTAATGTCACAACGTAGCCTAAAATAGACGTTTTTTTAAATGAAGTTCTGAATGGAGTTTTTAAATATCTTCAAAAACACAGTTTGAACCTGTTAACTGATACCGTTATTGATCATTAACATGAAGTTAAAAGTGTTGTTGTTTTTTTAGGCAGAAACTCATAATTCTGTAGTTCCAACTCATTTTTCTTGGTTTTTACATCAATGCAAAGTGAAATTTCTTTTTGAGGGTTTAAGATTTAAATCAGATATTTCCAACTATGTAAAACTGAGATGGACACCTTTTAAAAACATTTTTTTAAAACATTCTACGCAGCGAAAAAAAAAAACCCGTATCGATTAATCTATAAAATAACCAGTAGATTAACGTGACGATGACGATAAATGGTGAGCTGCGGCCCAAGAATTCAGAGATGAAGTTGATCTACGAAAACTAATCTCTCATTTTGATAATCTGCTGCCTTAAATAGGACATCAACGAACATTTACCAACATTAACAAGTGACTTTTTTGGGGGATTAAATCCGATTATGCAGCAAAAATCAACAAACTTTGTTGGACAACATACAAAATCAAAAACAAAAATCACACTTTCCTTCATTACAAGCGTCCTCTGGTCCAATAAGGTGAGAAAATGTCCACGGTGCCTTTTTCAAAGCGAAGATCTGTGAACACGTCAACTAGAAACACTGAAAAAGCAGAATTGCGAGAGCGTCCTTTAAATCTGCAGCATTTCAGCTTCGATCACTTTCAGGTTTTTTTTAAAAAAAAAATTTTTTTTACTGTCGACTCATCGCGACCTGCCGTCTTAACGCGACGCTGCGCGTGGAAAAAAAAATCTCTGCTATGCTCTGCACGGTGGATTTTGTGCTTTCTGAGATAAAATAAAATTTAAAAAAAAACACGACAAAAAAAAAAAAAAAACGCGTTGAAAAAAAAGGAAGAAAAAAAATGCATATAAAATAGTCTTCACTTCACATTGGATGGTACATTCATTCAGTTTCCTCCCGAAAGGCTCTTTGAACGACGCCCCCCGGTGGTTTCTTCGCCCTCTTTCTCACATTCACTTAATATGATCTTAAAGGTACCATGTGTGGCTTTAAAATAAAAAATAAAAAACACCATTAAACTGATATCTGTTGCTCTTAAACTTAAAGACCTTTACAAATAATACAGATTTTGAACGTTACATCAGTCTGTTTCGGAAGATAAACAAACGCTGAACCCCCACAGCGCCACCTCGGGGGTCGTCGGCGTCCTAGATTCACTACGTTAAGAGAATAAATTAACACAATCAGCAAAAAAAATAATAATTAAAAAATGGAAAAAGAAATAAAACCATTACAATACGTCATCACGTGGAGAATAAATGCCACATTAACGAAACAGATGAGAACACGTAAGCACTGCTGTCATCTGTACAGTGATATCGAAAGAAGATGAGGGGGAGGGGGGGAGGAAGAGAGGGGGGCGGGATTTGTCACAGCTCAGGAAATTAACTATGTATTAAAACAGGAAGTCCTACTGAATGATATGTTATTGTTGTCGGTGAAAACACGGCCAGGGCTTCTTATTTTTGGTTTTTATGTTTTCCACCCCCCAAAAAAAGAAGAAGAAGAAGAAAAAAGAACTAAATCTGTGAATTCAGCAGAGTTACGTTTGAATATTCGATGAGAACGAATATTTGCGGCACAAACACGGGACGATGGTGCAGGATGCTTTTTTTCTTTTTAATCGGAGCTCTATTTGTTTCCTGTAAATTGCCCCGATTCAGCATCTTTCTGTAGCAGCAAACTGGTGAAAGTCAGTTTAAAAAAAACAACAAACTAAAACTAAGCGAGATTGAGTTTTATTCAGATTTATTTAGAGGCCGAATGTCTTTTAAATTTAAACTGTCACTCAGTCTGTCAGAGGTCAAATAAATCTCAATCATTACCGCGAAGTCTGCTCAAAGCTCATTTTTTAGGAGCTGGAGAATTGAAACGTGATTCACCATCATGTATGAAAAAAGTGATGAAGACTTCTTTGCATCTCAGTTACAAGATTTCACTTTTTTTTTTTTTTTTTTGATGAGCTGGAAAAAAAAAAAATCATTATATATTTTTTTAAATTATTGAAGCTATTTACAACATTTGTAAATATTTACTGATTGACATGATTGTTCCCAAAAAGTTCAAACGTTTGTATATAAATTTCTACTTCTTTGTATATTTGACTTTTCAAGTCTGCAGGTCTTTGAGCCCATGTTTTCACGTGGGCTGTAATTACAGTCTGCCACCACTAGATGTCAGTGCAGTAAAAGGAAACACCAGCTGAGTCCTCCACCGGTCTCACATCATTACAGGTTTACTACCAAAACTTGACGACTCAGAAGAAAGAAAAGTGTAAATTACAGAGATTATTCATTTAATTCTGAAATCTTATTATGAAATCCTCTTCTGGGGGGGGGGGGTCCGATCTCACCGGGAAGAAGTTTTAAATCTGGCCGCGGGGTCTTTTGCGGCGTCGGGACGAATCTCTAACCGTGAAATTCGACTAAATAACCGAGTCGTGGGAAGAAACGAACGACGACGACGGCAAAACACAAAGTCGCACAAAAATGAAACAGAAAGCCAATCTCGCGGTAAAAGATGTGTCGCGTCAAGTGTGGCTTCTTCTTCTGCGCGTGAAGGTGAGAAATGAAACCCCAAAAAAGTCGAGCGTCTGCGTCTCCTCACGGAGGAGAGAAGAAGGTTCGACCGATAACGCGATCGAGGTCTTCGTCGGTGGCTCCCAAAAGTCCAGTTGTTTTTTTTACGCATTCAAATGTACAAATGTAAAGACGTTAACATTTTGAAGGTGGTGAATATCAAGAACAAATCTTTTCTGAACTGATACGCGTCAACAAGTTTATACTTCGTCTTGAATACACTAAAAAAAAAACCCTCCATAACATTTCACACTCTTCACCTCATCTCCATGAAGACCATGAAAAGCATCTGAAAGCTCCAACGAACGGAGGTCGGATTGAGATCTTTTTTTTTTTTTTTTTGGTCCAATGCTTTAGTTCACTTTCAAAACCCTGTATTCATTTAGCAATTTGGTTTTTTTGATTTTTTTTTTTTTTTTTTTTAACCAGCTAGAAAAGACGAGATTAAGTTACGGAAAATCGAGCACACACACAGAGGGGGAGAAAAAAAAATAAAATAAAAAATAAAATAAAAGTTGAACCCCCCCGTTTCAAATATGACAAAACAGAAATAAATCCAAAAAGCCATCAGAGATACAGATAAAACATCAGAAGAAGAAGAAGCTTGGCGTAAACATGGCGATGGGAGCGGAAGAAAAGCCCAGCGTTCCCATGACGACACCGGGAAAAGCTGAGAGGAGGCGGGCGCCAGCGTTCGGCGCCAGGAAAACTGTTATTTTCCCGTTTCGGGAGTGGAAGCGTTACAGCAGAAGGAAAAAACAAACAAAAAACAAAAACAACACGTGAAGTCCTTCGGAGTCGACTTCGTGCTCCTCGGTCCCAAAACAATCCCCCGGGGTCGCCTTTCAACGTTCAGATTACGTTTGGTATCCGTCGCCGCGCTCCTCCTCGGAAAAACGAACAGGTAAAGAGACGGCGCCGTCGCTACGGAAACAACAAAGCCACCGATGAATAACGTGATAGGACGACAGGCGATAGGCGCTTCGGATTGAACTGACAAACCCAAGAAGCGAAAGAAAACCGCATTTTTTAAAATTATTATTATTTTTTATTGTGACGCAATTCACCGTTTTGTGAATCTGAACTCGTGACGAGGAGGATTTGTTAAATTTTTTTATTTCTTTTGAAGAAAGCTATCACGTTATCCAGCAGTAAATATGCTGCTTTAATTCAGCTCAACCAGAGGCCCCCAAAAAAAAAAAAAAAAAAAAAAAAAGTAAAGTGAAATCCGACGGAGTCGCGTCTGTAACCACGGAAACGGTGAAACCCGTTCAGACAAGACGGACGGCCGGAGGCTCAGATATACAGGATCAGAGGTTTTTCCCCGCACTCGTCGGCGCCGGAGTCGGGACGGGCCGGAGTCGGGACGGGGCGGAGGTCCGCTCACTCCACCTCGTTGGGTCCGTCCGTCGGGTCTTTCCTGATGACCGGCAGCGGGTGAGCCTCGGTGTTGAAGACCCAGTGTTCGAACGGGAGGTGGTCGTCGTCGGAGAAGAGCAGGTAGAGGTACCTGGAGGACGAACACGAGGGACACAAGGAGCGTTACTGAGGCAACGGCCGGGGAAAACAAACAAATAACTCGTACACAGAAATATTCTGGTCTTTGGAAGAAACTGTGTGAGTTCAACAAATCAAAATGTTTTGGTGTACTTCTGTTTCTAACAGGGAACCCTCGAGGTCGGGCTCATTTTAAAGAAAGTCCATTTCTTTCTTTTTACCACAACAACTGGCACATCAATAAACTTCAGTCCGATTCTTCTGAACTCTCCCAGTGGAAAAAAAAAAAAAAGCCTGGTGGTCAAGTTACAGATTCTTCTGTCACTTTAATGAGATTAATGCAAATGAGACATTTTATTTTTTTCCCCTTCGAAGTGTTTAACGAAGCCGACATAAAAAAACCAACAACAAAAAAAACCAACATCCATTTCTCATTTTAACGTCGGATGTCTGGAAATAAACATTAATAATCGGTGTATTGATTCGGTGATGTTGGTGATTTAAATTTTTTTTTTTTATTGAATTTGCTAATCTTCAAACGTATTTATAAATCCTCACGTAAACAGGCTCGATGGACAAACGTCTTTTTGTCAACTTTTTTACCGACAAACTCCGACTTGGATCATTTTAAACTGAAATTATTCTGCGTTTCTGTATTCGTTCGCTAATCGTTAATATTTTCCCGTTGCGTTTTGGGTCCTAAAATTTTACACTTGTTGTTGAGTTTTTATTTTATTCGTACCGTCTCTGGTGTTGTAAGTTGAGTTTTTATGTATTTTAAAAGCCAATATTATGGACCGGCGTGGCAAAATTAGCCGCGGCTATAAATGGCTAAAAGCTACACACTTGTCATTATGCAAATGAACATTAAATAAAAAACAAAATATATATATATATATTTAAATGCTTAATTAAAAAGCAGTTGAAATGAACAACAAACTGTTTTGCAGCTGGATCAAACACACTTGATGTGAAATACAGATAAAGACAGCAAATTTTTCCTCCGTGTTTTTTTTTTCCTTTGCGTGTGCAGAAACACACACACACACACACACACACACACACACACACACACACACACACACACACACACACACACACACACACACACACACACATAGAAACCCTGTTTTTTTTTTAATCACTTTATAATAGTGCTGTAAGGCGGGCGAGCGAGGTATCTTTCACATAGCTGAACTCCACCCAAACCATCTGAATAAGCTTATTCATGAAAACAATAACACATTTTGAAGGGGGGAGGGGGACTGAAAGAAACACATCTAAGTAAAAAAAAAAAAAAAACAAAAAAAAACTGGCATATGGCTGGAAACCTATGAAACCGGAGGGGCTTTTAATTTGAAAAGTCAGCATCTCTCACTGGCTCCTTGTAGCTCCGCCCCCTCTGTTGCAATCCCGCTGAAAAATATTTGTATTCATGTTATTTACCGACTATACGAGCACACGTTTGTTTCCAGCTCAGTGCCGGGAGTCTCTGCTGTGTTTGCGTCCTCTGATCTCTGCGTGTCTCATTTGCCATGACAATTTGAATGTGTGTGTGTGTGCGTGTGTGTGTGTGTGTGTGTGTGTGAGTGCGCGTGTGTCCGTCTTACTTGAGCGTCTCGGCCAAGTAGAAGCTCTGCTGCACGTCGTCGTGGTTCGGAGAGGAAGCGTAGACGTCTCTGATGCCGCTGTAGCCTCCTTCTACTTTACAGTGCTGCTCCAAGGCCTGAAGACGGACAGAAACGGGGAGGAAGAGGAAGATGGCGATGAAGAGAAGAGGAAGGAAGGAAGGGCCAATCGGTGACCGGCAACGTCGATGAAGCTCTTTACGTACTTAAAAATATCACAGAACCTCGGGGGGGGGGGGGGGGGGGGGGGGTGAAGCTATAATATAAAAACTTGAGTTAAATAAATTGACCTTCTCGTTCGCTCTTTCTTCCTCGTTTGTTGTTGTTGTTTTTCTTCTCTGGAAAACTGACAGCTAATTCCATTTTTTTTTTTTTTTTTTTGACAGAATCTCTCGACTTCCTATTTTATTTATATTTTTTAAATGAAATATCACAAGAAGTCCTTTTTGAATAAGCGAAGGCGCGTCACCTGAACGGCCTCCCAGCCCCACTCCCTGTACTTGGGGTCGTGGGTGAACCTCCACATGTACATGTAGGTCTCGATGACCTCGGGGCGCAGGATGAAGTACTTCTCGTTCTGACGGGTGGCGATGGCCTCGACCCCGCCGTCGAAACGAAACGCCTCCGGGCCGAGCTTCAAATCTACGAAGGAGGAAGAGGAGGAGAAAAAATAAAAAAAAATAAAGAAACGGCAGCTTCAGGGACGTTCATCCCTTTTGACCTTATGCTATTTATCCAGATATTTACATGATGTTAGGGTAAGTTATGGATGTCGGCGCGGAACAACGTCGCAAAACTTCAGGTCAGCGTTCGCTCAAAGGAAATAACGCTATTCAGCCCGGTGACTCAGCGCCCGACTTCAGGATGGATTTAAATACAAAGGAGAAAGAAAACAAAAAAATCCAATTTACGTGATTTGAAGATTAAAAATAAAAGACGCGAAAAACACCTTTAAAAGACAGTAAAATGACTTTTTTTCTTTGTAAGAAAAACTAATTTTAAATCTCCCAGTTTAAAGGATGTGACAATAAAGTCGAGCAAAATAACTTTAAAAGCAGTCAATATTTATAAATATTTATAATCTTTAGCTTTGTAGAAAAAATGTGGATTTGGGTAATAAAAAAAAAAAAAAAAAAAAAAGACGAATTTTCGAGAAAAAAAAAGAGATTTCTTTTGAAAATAAATCCGAGGATTGAATGAAACGCGTATTTACTGGTGCGGGCGTAGGACTCGTGGCAGGTGCGGGCGATCTCGGCCGCCTGCTCCATCTGGTGGCCCGTCTTGTCGCTGGGCGCCCCGTCGGCCCCCAGGGCGATCATGCCGCCCGCGAAACAGGTCAGGTGACCCATCTTGTGCTCCAGCAGGCCCCCCTTCCACTCGGCGATGTAGGTCAGCCCGCCGCTCGACTTCCTCATCAGGTTGGTTTCTATCGCCTTAAAAAGACACGATAATAAACGGCGTCAATCTGAACGTTTTAACTGCAACACAGGCCTGTCAATCAAACAGAACACGCCCCCCCAAAAAACACATCTTTTTTAATCTTATTTTCTTATTAATGAGGGATTATTTTCAGATGAACCTCCAGAAAACTAATAAGAAGGAGCGACTGTAGCTAAAAACACCGAGATAACAGGTGGAGACATTTTATTGACTTAGAATTTCATGAGAGAAGTTGAATGGGAGTCTATGGAGGCTTTTCTTGGAGGCACCCTCTAGTGGCACTCGGTGGTATTGCAGCTTAAGACGCTTCCGCATCCACCTCATCGAGCTACGTCCGCTTTTATATCCAGTCTACGTCGGTATCACATTATTGTATCAAAACACGGACGCCGCGTATCAATATTGTATTGTCAAAAAACAGATAAACAGGAACGTCAGGTGCATGAACGCGTGGAGAAAAAATATTTTAATGACAGAGGAGCAACATCTCTTTCTAGAACCAACGAAAAGCCGATCTTGTTCTCAATCATTTAAAAAAAAAAAAAAAAAAAAAAATAGTGTTCTGCTCACATATGTACTTTTCATCTACAGGTAACTAAACCGCCTGATGGATAAATTATGAGTTTATGACTAGATCGCTAGATTTCCCTAAAAACAAAAAAAAAAGGGTCGTGAACTGATCGTGAAAAAAGCCACTGAAAATGTTCTGATTAATGAATTGACTAAATATTGCAGCTCTAGATGAGCTCATATTCTCGGCCCGGATTACTTAGCGCTCCAGATAAAAGACAAAAACACAAGTATTTGATGTATTTTGGGCGAGTTGACCCTTTAATTCAACCCAGATTAAACACAACCGACTAAAATCATTATTTTCAGTGTGTCGGATCCATGTCCGGCTGCTTCCCTCCTTCCCGGGCCGCTCCTCGACAAATAAAACTCAAGAATGCCCATAATCCTCCGAGATCAAGAGGGATTATGGGTAAAGTATCCCCTGCATGTTGAATTCATGCCCCCCCTCCCCCCGCCCCCCCCGGCGTGCTCCGGAAACAGCTGAGACCCGTCGCCACGACTTAAGTTGACGGTTTGTTTTAACGCTGCGTCCTCTGGGTTTATTTCATGTTCTTCCCGTCTCCGTCTTGTTATACGTGCGTGTAAATTCGCTTATCGGGATTACGAGAGATAAAAATCACAAATTTAGGCGAACAAAAAAAAAACAACAAAAAAACATCAAATCTACAGAGGATTTTTTTTTTTTTTTTTAATCCCGATAAAACGAGCGAGCGCTCGGCGAACTTCAAGGTCGTCCGGGCTACTAGATTTCCAGCGCTGTGGCCCGCAGACAGAAATAATTACCCCAGCGTGACCACTCTTTTAACATCTGAAGCCGACCTCGGGTTTGTTGTCCGCTATTATCCAAAGAGTGTTTATTACGAGTCGGAGGGAAGCCGAAACCCCCGCCGAGTGTAAATCCATGCGGCTTAGCAAACACGCTCGTATGAAACTCAAACTAGAGGTCACCGGCTGTATGTATAACACTCAGTTTTCTAGTGAAGGAGGAGGGAGGGGAGGGGCGGCGGCGGGGGGGGGGGGGGGTAATTCACATATATTGATAATGAAATGGCAATAGCATCAGAGCTTTCAGAAAAAAACAACAACACAGACGTTATTTATTTTTTTTTTTAAAGAATTTTCAGTCAATAGAGACTAAACAGAAAGTTATTAAAGATTTATACGCTCCATATTACGACGTTAAAAGTTGGCGTTTTCATCGATTTGATCGTTTGTTTCGTGCGCAGTTTCAAGCTCGCTGTCTTTAAGGGTAACGATTAAAATGCCGATCGCTCGACTCGTTGATCAGCTGATGATCGTAAAGTCTACGACTGAAACGAAGAACAATCCTGCCGTCTGTTTTTGCTCTCGACCTCAAGTCTGACTGATGAGCTCTCTGATGTGTGTGTGCGTGTGTGTGTGTGTGTGTGTGTGTGTGTGTGTGTTACCTGCAGCGCGTCGTAGTACATCTTCTTGCCTTCCTCGTCCGTCTTGTCAGACATCAGCCAGGCTTTGAGCAGGTACTCATAGAAACTGTCGCCCAGGCCGCCCACAGACACGTGATCTGCAACACACACACACACACACACACACACACACATAAACACAAGTGTGTAACACACACACAAACACACAAACAGGCCTGTAGGTCTGCTGGGTTAAATCACAACTACCATCCACAGATCATCCTCACGTGACAGGAGGCCTGGATGTAACGTGAAGAGAGCGTACCTGCAGCCTGTGATTTACTACAGTATTATGCGTGTGTGTGTGTGTGTGTGTGTGTGTGTGTGTGTGTGTGTGTGTGTGTGTGTGTGTGTGTGTGTCAGCCCCGTCGCATTTCTGCATTTGTCCTGCAGATCATCAGTGAAGGCTCATCCATATGCATGCATGCTGTCGTTAACAGCCCCCCCCTCCCTGTTTGTGGAGTGCAGAGATTAAACGTCAGCCGTGATCACGTCGATGGTTGAAGATTTGTTTTTTTGTCTTTTTTTTTTAAGGCTACGTGCCCTTTTACAGGTTCAATAATAAACAGAAGCCACGAGCCAATCGAGAGACACGACATCCCACTTTAAAATAAAATAAAAATAGAGCTTCAGCGATCTGCCAGGCGACATTTCAGCTGTCTGTGATTATAAATGCATTTGCGCAACACACGGTTCTGATATATTATTAGAAAACGCAGAGCGAGGCCGGAAACCGTGACAACGAGTTTGTGTTGCGAGCTGTCTGTCTGAGCGGTCAAACAAACAAACAAACAAAAAAAAACACTCCACGTACACACGAGTGGGTGTTACATAGACGACGGAGAGCACTTCAGGAAAGCTGCGGTGTCGAGATATTTTTCAGACGACGTTAGGCTGCAAACATCCCTGGGTTATAATTTATTCAGCGAGCGCATTCCCCATCACGACTGCATAATTACAGATTTTTTTTTTTTCCCTGACTGTTTTCCTTTTTCTTTGGTTTGAACTCAAACTGCTAATTGAATATCGTCATTTGCATAAAGTGCTCGGATGAAAACACAAGTTACCAGCTCTGGTTAAGAGTGTCAGCTAAATGCCTGCGATTACAACCGTGCGTTTCAGGAGGGTCTTTGTTTATTTCAGTGTGAAGGACAATAATAATTAAAAAAAAAAAAGCGAGTTGACCGGAGGTGCAGTTCCACATTTAACCATCACAGACACCAGCAAAAAAGAAAAAAAGAAAAAACAAAACACAAAAAAACCCTCAAAACCCGACTCTAATAAAGAACTCTAATAAAAGCTGAAAGCGTATAAGTGGGTATAAAAACACAAAATAATAAAAACCAGATGTATGGATTTCTGATTTAGAGCCACACGTGATACCATTAAGATAAAATGGGCGCTTGGGAATCTGAGCAGGAAAAGTAATTCCACTTCATTTATTTCAAATGTGAAAGTCCTACAAGCGAGAAGGAGAGTTAAACAAAAAGAAGGAAAAACAACTTTGCTGTTTCAGGCGATTTCAGTCTTCATTTGCGCCTCTGCATGTTGTTCTTACTAATCAGTTCAGACTCTAATTAAATGACAAAGAACACGATGATTCTCTACTTCTTCGAATGCAAAGCAGCGTTTCAAACGGGAGGCCTGGATGTCATATATATATATATATATATATATAGATATATATATATATGGAAGCTCTAAAACTCTAAAATAAACGTGAGCCGTTTCTGCCCTCTAGTGGTCAAAAATGATTAAAGCAGCTTTTAGGCTGAAATCTTTAAATTCACGCCCACTCTTGTGAAGCGTCCCTTTTCCATAGATCTCCTCAGCTGAGTTTCCTCCATCATCTCTCCCATCATCTAACAGCCGTCATTAGGACGAGCTTTTAGCAGCGGATTGATCTCCGAGCATGCACCTCTCTTTCTACATTTGCGTATTAAAAAAAAAGAAATGTTTTGTATTCCCTTTATACTCAGCGCCTCCATTTCTCTTCCTCTTCCATCCAGTATCACCCCTCTATCATTATTATCATTACCTGTTACAGCCGCACGGTTTGAAGAGTCTGATAATGGATTTAAAATTACAGCCCGTTGCCTGCCACCCGTCTGAAAGGACACGGACACGTCGGAGGAAGAGGAATCGGGCGGCGGAGGGAGCGCGAAACACAATTGGCGATGACACGGGTGGGGTGGGGTGGTGGTGGTGGTGGTGACTGGCAGGTTCACGGGAAATGTAAAGTGAGTCAGCGGGGTTCAAATAGAAAAGTGTGACGAGACACGATGAGGAGGAAGAGCAGAGGAAGACGAGAGGGCGACGGCGCTGCCTCTACCGCCGGCGCACCTCACTGCAATGTATCTCTATCGGTGCCGTAAACTTCAGGTAAATATATCATTCGAAATTTTTGCTTTAAATTATAGTCAGTCACCGTTGCCGGGGGTTACCACCTCTAGCATAACAACACGTTATTTACAACGGTGCTTCTTCGAACAGAAAACTGTAATCAGATGTGATTTTCAAAAGTCATTATTCAAGAGAATTCAAAAGGAGTTAAGAGGGATTGAAAGAAAAACTGAATGTTAGATGAAGTAATAATGAATTTTAAATGATGGAAAACGACAATCACTTTTATATATACGTTCATCTGCAAAAGGACATACAGCCCAAATTTGAAAACAAATGGTCACAAACTAAAAGCTGCCTCACTATTAAGTTTAATTTACAGTAGTAGCAGTAACCATTATTTTCATTGCTTATTAATCTGATGGCTATTTTATCAATTCATTATTTAATTGTTTGGGCCATAAAATGTAATAAAATATTAGGAATATTATGCATATGAACCCAAACTGATGTATTAATATTTATAATAATTGCGTCCAATTTGCTGCCATAAAGGACAAAGTACACAAGTTTAATATAAAATTTTAAAACCTGACACCAGTGAAGTATTTTTTTGACCATATTTGCTTAAAAAAACGACTTGAGAGGTGGATTAATTATCAAAACAAACACAGGCAGGTTTTGGTTCTGAATCATTGTGTAGTAAACAAAAAAACAAGTCGGTGTACTTGAGCGCAGTCAGGGGACGAAGTATTGTTGTGGCAAAAGATGATTTATGCACAACGCGGACAAATTAAAATATAATTAACACCTTTAAAACCGTCACTCCGAGCTGCAGACAGTGTAATGATGATAATAGTAGTATGTTGCGTTCTGCGGTTATTCGGGTTCAAATTACACGTGTGGAAGAGTTTTCTGGGAAAGATCGACATAAAGTGCAAAGCAGTAATCCAGACAAGTTGTAATTTGCATGCATTGAGTGTTTTGGTGTCATTTCGGACAACCAAACAGTCTAAAGAGTCTAACCTTCGTGACATTCTTCGAGTGATAAATGCAAATCTTTATTAGTGTTTCCGGTATCGGACTCAAAAGTCCATTTAATTATTAACCCGAAAGATTTCAGCCTGCGATTCTTACTTTAATTACACACTTAACTGTTGTGGAGGAAATTTGTGCCATGAGATACACGTGAAATGTGACAAATCGGAGGGAAAGCCTTCACTAATTTAAAGTACGTAACAATATTTCAGGATATTATAATAACAAACGATTGATCCAAGTAAGAAGTATAAACTAACAAGAAAACACCCGAGCACCAGAGTCGAGCCTTGAGGGACACCGAAGTAAATGTTTTTTTTTAAATTCAAATTCCAGCTTGTTGGCTTTCTCACTACGTTATCTGGTGAATTTACCGCTCATCTGAATGTTTAAGGGTGAAGCTGCGATATTCAAGCACTACTTTGTAGAGTAGATATTTTTCCCCGAGTGCGGCATTTAAAAAAAAAAATTGTTCAAAAATATGCGTTTTTCTTTCAAGATTTTTTTTGTTTTTGTTTTCAGATTTTAACAATCAACACACAAACTATATGTGAAAAGAAGTGTATTCGGTATACCGGCTCCAAAACGCTCACTAGCGCCCCCCAGCTTGGCGTTTTCAGCAGAGCGGAAGCGATAGAGGCGGTGAGGAGGACTTACGTTGGCCCCACTGGCCGCTGTTGGGGTTCAGGTAGTTTGGGTAGAGGCCCTGAGGTTTATCCAGCCGATTCAGCACTTTACGGATGTTCATGACCTGATAATAAAAGAAAGAAGACAAATGCCACTTTAAAGTTCTACGTCGTATTTAAAACATACAAGTTGTTTATGCACAAAACAAAACTTTGGGCAGCCACCAAATGTAAAAAAAAAAAAAAAAAAACAACCCTAAGTGTTCTCGTTTTCTCCGGTTTTGTTACCTTCTGAGCGAACTCCGGATTTCCCGACAGCTTGCTGAGGTGCATGAACTCCAGATGTAAGGTGCCGTACTCGGCCAGGATGCTGCTGCCACCCGATGCCCACGGCCAGTTTCTACCGATACCGCTGGACACAGACAGAAGCAGAGGGAGACGCAAGTTCTGGTTAATATAAAAATAAAGTAACAAAAATATACTGAATTTCAACCAAAAGTGCAAAAGAGACAAACTTAAAAACTTAAACTTGCTATTTTGAAGCATTTTCACGATAAATTATAACAAATCATCTTGAACTTTTAAGCTACACGCGGAAGCACATTTAAAAAAAAAAAAAACACGTTTCAACTTGTTTACGTTTCTCAAGACAAAAGAAACCTGTTTGTCTTGAACTGGCGATGAGTCGTCATAAAAAAAAAGTCAGTTTGAAACTTTGTCTTAGAGACTCAACGGTGACACTTTAAATCGTGAAGACTCCTAAAATGCTTCTGTAATTTAGATTTAAACAAAGTTGTCTCTGGCTTTAAGTGACGTCTACAAACAGATTCTTAAAATTGATTCAAAAGAAGAAAACAAAAGGCCATCCGTGATATTCCACCTGTCGCATTTACGACCAACTTTGTGTGTCACGTTGTTTGGTAGCAGATCGTATCGCCGCCGGGGTTTATTTGTCTGTCAATCACAACTCCTCCGTGCCGACGACGTTGCCGTGACGATGACGGTGCGCCGGGCTCCCGGGCCATATGTGAAGAGCCGCCATCCCCGCCACGGCCGACAAGGACGGAAGACCTCGCAACCAGTGCGCGTGTGTGTGTGTGTGTGTGTGTGTGTGTGTGTGTGTGTGTGTGTGTGTGTGTGTGTGTGTGTGTGTGTACTGGATCATTAAAGCCACTGACAGATCACTTCCAGGCCGAGGACTGATGGCTCCGGATGGCGATGCTTCAACTAACTACTCATGAATACATATTAACTATTCACCACGCTGTGAAACACACAGCAGGACGTCTGTGTGGACACGCGAACTACACACACACACACACACACACACACACACACACACACACACACACACACACACACACACACACACACACACACACACACACACACACACACACACACAGAAGGAGGGGGGGGGTCAGAGAAGGAGTGTGATTTGGGAGAAGAGCAGCACACACGTATCTCTTCAGAGGTGGATGAACATACTAATTATCCTCCTTCTTCAACTCATCATACTCCACGAGCCATAATTTGTTCTCCATTACACCGCGGATTTAATCAAGTCAACCAAACACCGGCTGCGGCGTCAGGAGGAGAGCGGAGGGACATCGGGGTCAGTAAACACCACTTGGAAGAAGAAAAAAAAACAAAAACAAAAAAAAACCCTCGGTTGTAGACGCTGATTAATGTGGGAGATGTTGTATCCTCAACTCAAATCCAAACGGGGTACGACTAGGAACTGGAAAAACAACCAAGTCGCGCCAGCAGAAGCGGATGTGGCGTCGGGAGCGTTTAGTGCTCCGGGAAGTAGTCCGGGCCTTAGCAACGGCCCTAGCAACGGGGACCAGCTCCAGTGTGTTTCAATGCTTTCGAGAGATCTTTTCTCAAAACTGAACAATTGCAGCACACAGAAACACAACAGCTAGCTCGGTCCGGTCGTCACCGAGAAATCGGCTTCAAACAAAGACATCGATGGAGTCGTGTATTTTTAAGATTTTAGCACCGTGTCACGTGTTAAAAAAAAAAAAAAAAAAACGGTCTCGCTCGCCGCCGCTCGGGTTTTAAGCCAAACGGGTCACAATATTTAATTAATTTAATAAGACCTGTGACGCGTAAAAACATTACATTGCATATTATATGAAAATTGAATTCCAGTTATATATTCCCATGGAGGGGGGGGGGGTCATTCATCCACGCGGAATAAGAAGAGAAAAAGAAAATAACAGACAAAACAATTATAGAAAACAATCGATGGGACAATTTTCTGTTGTGGAAATTCTTTCTCTGTAAACTCAGTGGGCTTAATTTACACAACAGGCAGTGGTACCAAGATTCATATTAAACTCTGGCTGAATAAACAACGTTTTACTGAATTCATTCTTTTCATGTTATGTAGCCGATGACTCATGTTTTTATAACCCGGCCGTATTCATGCTATCTGGTACACTGTCAAAAAAAATATTACAACTCCTTTTGCGAATGATACTCAAATGTCCTGACGACCACCAACGAGAAGACTTTTAAGAGATTATTCGAGGCTTTGCACCATCTTTCATTATGAATCATGAGATCGGTCAACATCGTTCAGCTCCCACAGAAGTGATGTGATGCTGTTTGTTTTGGCGAAGTGAAGCACTTCATGACAGAGTGAAATTCATTTCCTCGGCTCGCATTTTATTCTGTTTTCGATCCATCATCAAGTCAATATCAGATCAAACGAGGTAGAATTTAATCACACATGACCTCGTTCTTATTTTCTCTTAATATAACGGGTTGTCTGACACTATTTGTTTTTAATATATAACATACAGTATTGCGAGTCTCAGCTTTTAAACCAACAGAGGGGAAAAAACCCCCCAAAAAAACAGAAAAACTGAACTCGAAACATCTACAATTAAAATTTCTTGACAACTCGATTCAGTTGATCAAACTCCCGCTGAAAAAAAGCCGAAAAGCTCCGAAACTCATTTTTCGGAGGTTAAGAGTACAATTTTAGCCTCTACGTTTATCCAAGGTTTTTGTTTTATTTTTGTTTTGGGGACCGTCTGCCACAGACTCAACAACGCTGTCAGAAAAACCCAAAATGTTGCATGCACTTGAGAATTCATTCATTTATATCATAAAATATCGATATTTGGCATCTATACAATATTCCCATGCAACAGTACTACGCTGTATGTCTTTTGTCCCCCCCCCCCCCCTCACGCTTAGTGTTGCTGCCTCCGGACAAACAGCTGAGAAATGTAACCCCACCACCCCCCCCACCCCCATAAAAAACAAAACAAAACAAAGAAGAGGATGTGACCAGGCCGACTGAGTCGTAAACATTTTTTCGACTCCCCAGCTGGGAGCGTCCGGCCCCGTGTTAACATTTCAACAACTGTTTATACCCTGTGAAGTACTCTTTCCCATTATCTTAGATAATCAAAGATAACTCGGATCGAAGCGGTTTACGCTCAGTTCCGGATCGAAAGCCTCGACCCAGAAAAAAAAAGAAAGAAAAACTGGGTCATTACAGAATGACGCCGCTGTGATTTAAAACAGTTTCCACTGGAGGACGGATTCCTGTCCTCTTCCTCGTATCGTTCGACCTCTCACACCGTTAGCCGTTTCCTTACGTGCTGTAAAAACTAACAATATCATACCCCGCTAGTTTTAAACCCTCCGGTGGACTCCGCTGAGCCGGCAACAGAGATTTAATTTTTTTTTTATTTTTTAAATCTGTGGTGCCTGGCAGGCGGTAACCTGGAAAAACATGAAAAAAAAAAGAAGAGTCATTTCATCTCTGTAAATTAGAACATCACACAGCGACGTGCCCTCTGATTTCATGTCAGGAAGCGCTCCTCCGTTTCTCTGAGGTTGGATGAAACCTATATTTTGGCTCAATTCTCTCATTTTTTATTTTATTTTTCGGGGTGTTTCTCTTTTGGTCCCTGACCTCTCTTTAACTCCTGATTTTCTGCGACTGAATTTCTTCCACCCTCTGCCTTCAAATTTTTTTTTTTTAAATCTATCCTACTTTTTCCTCCTTCGGGGCTTCGGGGACAAAAAAAAAAAAGAAAAAGCGAATTGCGATAGATTCGCAGTTAGCAACTTAATTAGAGGACTTAAATCATGGCTGCCGTCCAGCTGCCTTCGGGCTGCTGCGAAGAGAATGAGTGTCTTTGTTCTTTAAAAGTCCTTCAGGGCCGCGAGAGCCGTGTTGTTACCAACACCAACCGATGTGTCTGCTGCAAGTACATGTGTGTATTATCATAACTGTGGCCTTGGTGAAAAACACTTATGAGGGTCCCTCCCTGTTGTTAATCCAGCGAGACCCCTACAGCCAGTCTTAGCTGGAAAATAACAAGGACCCTAAAAATAAAATACTGATATTGTGTTAAATATTGGATATAAGTCGTTTGCTTGCTTGAAATTAACTCCCATCAGACAAACATGACGTAATCTGACAGGTGGAGATTTCTTCAATATGTAAAAAGCCTACAATTTGCCCCCATTATGTGTTTTGCTGATAAGGTTTTGGACACCACGATCTAAAAGGTGACAAACCACGAACCTGGCAAAACAACAACAACAACAAAAAAAATACAAATAAAATGTTGAAATGTTTCACCAGATGAACAAATGTCATTTTAACAGAACTTGTGCATCTAAAATTTGAGCTTTTTTTTTTTAGTTTTGGAAGTGGGATCAGACGCCCGTCAATCATCACAGGTCCACGACATCTTAGAGTAGCTTTGTTTTTATTGGACTTCAATTTCTAGATATGTTTTTTTGTACTGTTTTATTGATGTTCTGTGCCCTGCATCTGTCAAAATCAGCCTTTTTTTTTTTTTTTTTTTAATCATTTGGCACCTACCTGTGAAAACATACACAGAAAAGATCACTGAGGTAAAGTTTGTTCTCCTTCAACCGGTTTCTTCCCACCATCAATCTCTCGATCTTGTTCCTCTCCTGCTGCTATATGCTGATGACACTCAGCTCTACTTCACATCTATATAAAGCTTTAAGGATCCGTCCTACTCTAAAGTAGCTTTCAAATGAAAGTACAAGCCGGCTTGCCTTAAATCTTATTACGTGGTTGTCATCAGTTTTCTGCTGAGCAGAAGGGAAAAAAAAAGAAAAGAAAAAAGCCCCTCTGTGGATTAACGAGTTCATTTTCCCGTCACATGTCGAAAGACAAGGCTCCGTGACAGAGTGGCACTTGGCGGGGTCACCCAGTGTGACAACCCCACTAGGCTGCACTAATAGAGCCATTCTCCATGTAGACCTATTAATCAAACGCCAAAACCCCAAAGAGCCCAGGATTGATTTCTTCAGTCTCGGAGCCCTTTCGCTAAGCAAGTCGGCCCCGAAACTGACATCTTTTGAGGGCCGAGGCAAAAGAGTCGCAACGGCATTAAGATGATGGTATTGATTTTAGCGGCAGTTTGACGGGAAAGTGGATATTTTCCAAAAGTTATTGCAGTCTGTAATGACGGGTGATGTATATTGTCCCTTTTTGATTTTTCTAAAGTCTGAATAAAACAATAATAAAAAAAAATAATACCTGATTCAGTAGTACCACTTAACATTTTATAAAACGATTTCTTTGCCACTTGCCATTTTAAGCACTCGCCGTGTTTACAACTAAACTAAACTATCGTTTTTCAAACGTTTCACGTTAGATGGTGTGCGAGTGTGTGGGATACGATTATCACCGCGAGGCCCGTAGAGGTGATAAGCAGCTAATTTCAGATCCAGACACCTCAACAAAACTCAACACACACACACACACACACACACACACACACACACACACACACACACACACACACACACACACACACACACACACACACACACACACACACACACACAAAATGCCTCATCCCATTAAGGCCAGTCAGTATGCAGTGCAATGGGAGTGATTTGCAAGGGCTTTATCTGCCTGAATGTTAATAGAAGAGCTATGGGACATGCTGGCCAAAACAGATAACGACTGTGTGTGTGTGTGTGTGTGTGTGTGTGTGTGTGTGTGTGTGTGTGTGTGTGTGTGTGTGTGTGTGTGTGTGTGTGTGTGTGTGGAAGTGAGACAGAAAAGTAGTGTCAGAGGAAAAGTAGGAACCAAAAGGTTCGAGTTCGGCATTTTAGCCGTCGCCATCTTTCGGCTATTTCGGAGCCCAGAAGCGACCATAATTTGGACGAGCTGGGGGAGGAGCAAACTGTGAATCTAACTCGTTCTGATTGGGGGAAACACAGGCCCGTCAATCAAACAGACACGCCCCCCCCCCCCCAAACACACTGCTTTTTATAGCTCTCGTATCTAAATAATTCTCTGAGGTCAAACAATGTTGTTTTTTTTACACGTTTCAATGCTTTAGGTAGAAGTTGTCTGATCGTTACCGAAAATAAAGTCACATTTTTTAAGTCATCAAATTATTGTTTGACTTTGCAAAAAAACAACAAAAAAAACAACTTACAACCACATGATTCATCATTACATATTTACTACAAGGCGGCAGACATTGATGAGACGGAGTAGAAAATAGTTCTAAAGCTTTCCGGCGATAAAAAAAAAAAAATGTGAGCAGCCTTTACGTCGCTAATATTGTTTGTTAATTCTCTATTAATTGCTATTTCGCCATTTAACAGCACATTTGATTAACAGTGCTCAGAACTTTGTCTAATCCCAAACCTTTCATCTGAAACCAAAATGCCTTTTGAGTGAATATACAATTAATTATTTCCTCGTGCGCTTGATGAATTTTCTTTTCCTCTTTTTTTTTTTTTTTTTACAAGTTAATGATAAAAAATTAAGCCATTTCCAAAGAATAAAAGAAGAGAGGAGAAAGTTTTCTCAAAAGTGTTTATTTTATATAATATTTCACTTCCTAATCGTTGCAGTTTCTTTACTTTAAAGTTTAAGTCGGGGGATCTTATGAGGTACAGTACCCTCCATTTATTGGATCTCAAAAATGTCTCAGCCTGTTTCAAGTGTCTCCGAGATAAATCAAGTGGACATCAGGACAAGCTTTCCCACCCCGATGAATAATTCCTTAACATTTTTATTTTGAATTTCCACAACCAGTGCCTAAATGCCGGAGCGCCTTCATAACTGTACACGTTCCCTTTATTCGGGTTAGTTGCTCGTCATTCAAATGCCGACCAGTTGATCAGATTGGTTTTCATCCCTTATGATAAATCACAGTTTCATCATTTGTACCGCATTGAATTACAACGTTTTTTGATTTCAGGATATTCCTACGAATTGACCATATTTGGACGAGCTGGGGAGGAGTCTGACTCGACCTGATTGGATACCGGAGAACAGTAAACCACGCCCACCGATAGCGTAATCCTGACTGCACTACAGTCCTGTCAATCAAACAGGCAAAACCCACCAAACATACCGTTTTTTGAAGCCTAATTTTGAATTAATGACGGGATTATTTTCAGATTTACCGACAGAAAACTAATAATGAGGAGCGACTTTAGCTGACAACACCGAGATAACTGCTGGAGAAAATGTATTGACTTAGAATTTCGGATGTGAAACAGCCTTGAAGTCTTTGACCAGAGACTTGCAGCAGAACTCTGCTTTTCCACCTGGTTGTTCTGTTAATCTCTAAAGATCCAAATCCAGTTAAGGAACCAGATATAGTAAGACGAGCGATTTTCCCCGAGACATCTCGGTTTCCCATAATACTCACGAGCCGGTACACGGTGATACAATCAGGTCCTTTTCAAGATGACGTTAACGCCGTTCAATACAGAGATTTTATCTAAAGAAATGAACAGAAAAAAAAAAAAAAAGCCGATAGACGAGTCCCGGTGGGGAAAGTAGCAGATATATCATCAGGCTGAAGAGAAATGTCATTTTATATCTCGTTCTCTAAAGATATTAACACATTAACAATACATATTATTTATTTTTTTTCTCTGCGTAGAAGCAATAACACGTTTTAAACCGTGGCCTTATTTTGTCTCGTGGCCGCTCTGCGGGGAGCTCCGTTCGTATCGCTGCAGGATAGAGCGGTGGAAAATTAAAAAAAAAATAAGTACAGAGAGGGAATAAAGAGAAACAAGGCCATAAGAGCGGAGTGGATCTACAGCAGCATTGTCCTGAAACAGAAGCAGATATTTACTGGGTCACTCTCGGTAAGACGGATGGAAGCGAGCGCAGGACGGAGAGGGAATACAGGAGAGGAAAAGTTTAAAAGAAGAAGAAGAAGGAAGGAATTGAAAGTAAAACAGAGAAGGAGGGGGGCGGGGAGATGAAGGGAAGAGTTTATAATTGGGCCTCGTTTGCAAGCGGGCCTATTTGTGTTTCGCCGATTTATTCCTCCTCGATCTGGATCAAGGTTATCGAAACGATCCCGTTTTCAAAAGTACTTTCAGATTTTTTTTTTTCCACCTCTCCCACGACACATTTATGAAAATCTTTTTTCATCTCCTCTCGCCCCGTTTCTGCCCAACCTGCACAAGGCGAATAAAACACACCCCGCCCACGTTGAGACGAGTCGAGCGCTCGGTTTGTGTCGCAGATTATTCAGAGCGTGTAGATCGCCGGTAAAATATAGAAATTCTTCCTTTTTTTTTTTTTTTAAACGGCGGCTGGTTGTAATGCGTTACTCCCGCCAACAGGTGGCGGTGAAGCGCCTGAAGAACACGTGACTACCAGTTCAAAGCTTCGCCGGGTTAAAAACCTGATGGTGCGGTAAGATTGGATGCAAAATAGGAGTTTAATGGCCGCGATCAAATTTGAACTAGTATTTTGTGATGAATATAATATATAATATTATTTGTATAACTTTGAACGAATTGTGTAAAATAAATGACCAAAATTATGGAAGTGGCCGGTCAAACTCTGACCAGCTGGCTGAACACTGGCTGTGTAGGACAGTGTGTGTGTGTGTGTGTGTGTGTGTGTGTGTGTGTGTGTGTGTGTGTGTGTGTGTGTGTGTGTGTGTTGCTTCCGAGCTATCATAACTCAGTCATGCAGGAAAAGTCATCATCATCAGCAATCTGCTCAGGCCTCAGGGGATCGTGCATGTGTACAGACGCTCATACAGTAAAGGTGCACACGCACACACACACACACACACACACACACACACACACACACACACACACACACACACACACACACACACACACACACACACACACACACACACACACACACACACACACACGCGCACACGCACACACACGCACACGCACTCCCTGGGGTGTCTCTCACTTCAAGGAGAAGGACAAGGAGGGTGGCGTCCATTCACCCGTACAGGCAGAAAGAAAATTAATTTGTTACAGGCCCCTTCATCGTCATGACAACCTGCCTTTTAATTAACGGCTGACAAACAGCGGAGTGTCGCGTCTCTCTCTCTCGGGGGAGAGAGAGAAAATTAAGGAAAAGAAAAAAAAAAAAAACAACAACAACAACAACACGGTGCCCCCTCATCACGTAGTGATTGACAGATGGACTGGAGCGAAAACACGGAGGCGGATCTCCGAACGTTGTTTATGACAGATAGTCGTATCTTTATATTTTACATCCCGATACTTCCTGTCAGTGAAGTTGAGAAAAATTATGATTATTTATGCTTTTATGTTACACGTTTTAAATGTGTTACGGTTGAGTTTCGGCTACGAAAACTGTTTTCGCTAAGATAAGAAAAAAAAAGATGAATAATTTCATGAATAAATCAAACCACCAGTAACTGTTGAAGATGAGATGAGCTTTTTAAATCTGTTCTTTATCATTAGAAATTGAATATCATTGAACTGTTAGTCTGATACAAGCAGCAAAATTGAGATGCCTGTTGGAGATCTTGGTGATTCAAATTGTATTGGGCACTATATGGAGATAAAATATGGATTAATATATATATAATATATATATAAGAGCTTAATCATGTTTCGTAACATTTATTCACATAGCTGAGCTCCACCCAAACCTGCTGAGTAAGCTTCTTTCTATGGGAACAATAACAAATTGATCCTCTTAAATTCAACAACTTCAGATGCTTTTTTTTCCCGGTGGCGTTGAGGTCCTCTGATCTCTGTGTGTCAGTCCTACTAAGAACTCAGTACATATCTGACGATAAATAGCCCAAAAAGGTTCATAAACACTTACGATAAATGATGTAGATTTAAAAATGCAACGGTGGACAACAGCTGTGGTTTCCGTTTTTTTTTTTTTTTTTCCCCTCTCGGCGTTTTTACTTCCCTCGCATGCACTTAAAAATCGAATTACTGCAGATTAAAAATGTTCGGCCACTCAAAAGGAAAACGTGAACTGTAGTGAGGATTAATTCCACAAGGCGTATGTAATCAATCAAGCTGCAACATATCAGTGGTGGAGGACTGACAACTAAAAGGGTGAAGTGGACTATGGACTGTGTGTGTGTGTGTGTAGCGGCAGCAGCAGATTAATAAAAGCTGACTTTCAGCCTCTAACCTCGTCAGAATACATAACTTCAGGGTTTGTTTTTTTCCCGTTTTTTTAATGTAGCTTCATTTCAGACGGATGAAAGACGGGAAAAAAAAAAAAAAAAAAAATTCTGTCTGACAAACGCGGTCCTTCATGTGAAACTACAACAGCTCGACTCGGCGTGTCGAACAGAAAGAAGTTCGGTGTTCGCAGCCGCGGACCACGGAGCTCTTTAAAGCATCAAACGATCACAAAAAAAAACCCCAAGAGAAAACAGACCTGCTGCTTCAAATACCACCGGAGTGGACGTGTGTGTGTGTGTGTGTGTGTGTGTGTGTGTGTGTGTGTGTGTGTGTGTGTGTGTGTGTGTGTGTGTGTGTGTGTGTGTGTGTGTGTGTGTGTGTGTGTTCTACCTCTTGAGGTTAAGCAGAGCCCAAGGGATGCCGGTGGGCGTTTTGAAGGCTGGCAGCAGCTTTTCACCCAACTCCACCGCCTTCCTCCGGTACACCTGAGAGAGAAGAGACAGACCGGAGAGCATCTCATTACCAAAAGGGTTCAGTTTCCTGAAAGAGGATTTTACATTTACTTTGAACGTTTCTCAAAGAAAGTGAGGAAACAAGATGTTCATTTTTTTTTTAAATATATGTATATATCCGGTTGAAATTCATCTACATACATTTTTGTTTTTTGTAAGTATTTGAAGATCTGAAGCGTCAATTACATTTGAGACGTATTCATTCATCCACGGCGACGCAAATGCAAATTCAACTTTGCAGGGGATTATTTCAAAATAAAAGCCCCGTGGTCCTTTCTTTTGGTCGTCTTTTTTTTTATTTTAGAGAGGAACCCCTCAATTCTCAAAAAAAAGCTTTTATTTTGAAACATTTGCTAGAACGTGTTGCGACTGAAGTCGGACGATCACGCTTTCGATGAATAATCCGGAAGAACTGTTCAAAAATAGACAAAACTCTCTCGTTGAATATGACAAAGTTAAAAGCAATAGAGATTTACGTGAGTGACTCGAACGGTGGTTCACACTTTAGAAACAAGCTCTCCAAGAACAGGTCCACAAAATGGGTATTTCAACTCGGCATTAAAGAATAGTCTGGTCGTTAATTGACAACAAAGATCTTCAACTTCAACAATCAGAGAATACAGTTGGAAATCCGCAATTTCCTCATCAGTAAAAACGTTCCTTCCTTCCACCCTTTATCCCTTTATTCCTTTATTTCCTGTCTCCTTCCTCGTATCCTTGTTATCTTTTGCCAACAACTTCCTCTGCCTGTTGCTCGCAGCTATACGGATGTTTTCCATCTGCAACTTGAGGGGAAACTTACAGAAACATCTCGCTGCCTGAAATGTCAACGACACAAAATGAGCATCTGAATGAACTTGAGGTTTATTTACCAAATCAGAAAACAAGTCTGCCGGGAATCGGCTTACGTCTAATCGCACGTAACGAATTGATGCTGTACGAAGTAAATGGACCGAATGAACGGACATCAAAGAAAAAAGAAAAAAAACATCCAGCTGTGCTTCCTCTTTATTTATTCAAGGTTTTCCCGCAGCTTTTCTCGAAACCGACTTAAAATAAAATAAAGTTATTTTAAAATAAGATTTACATCTCTGCAGTGATTTCAAAAGAAAAATCGCTGCCTAAACAAATTCTATTTTGATGTTTTAATGATTCTCCGCTCACTTGAGTTGACAAAAACCTTAGCTTTAACATGAGAGTTAAAAAAAAAAAAGAAAAAGAAAAGAAATCTCGGCAACGGAGTCAGCTCACGTTTGATCTTCTCTCGTATCCTTTGGTGTGTTTCAGGATGAGACATCACAGCCGGTCGCTGGTAAACACGAGCCGGCCGTGTGAATTCAAGAGTACCGACATCGGTTTAGATGAGTTTTCAGCTCCTTCAGTCCACCTGCTCCAACTTGACACACTTCCCTCAGTACGCCAACAAATACTGCTCTTACATGTGAGGACTCGTACTTGTCGTTTCAAAAGTTGTTCTGCACTGACCGGAAATTCAATTTGATTTTATTTATATAGCGCCAAATCGCAACACGGGTTATTTTAATGGCACTTAATACATTTAAAGTCCTTAAAGCAGAACTTTACAGCATTTACACGGAGAAAACCCAACAATTCAACAATAAGTTAGGAGGGAAAAAAACACTCCAACAGAGGGAAGAAAAACTGTCTTTTAACAGGAAGAAACCTTCGACAGAACCAGAGCTCAGAGGTGGGCGGAGCCATCTGTTAACAGAACCAGAGCTCAGAGGTGGGCGGAGCCATCTGTTAACAGAACCAGAGCTCAGAGGTGGGCGGAGCCATCTGTTAACAACCAGAGCTCAGAGGTGGGCGGAGCCATCTGGTAACAGAACCAGAGGCGGGCGGAGCCATCTGTTAGCAACCAGAGCTCAGAGGTGGGCGGAGCCATCTGGTAACAGAACCAGAGCTCAGAGGTGGGCGGAGCCATCTGTTAACAACCAGAGCTCAGAGGTGGGCGGAGCCATCTGTTAACAACCAGAGCTCAAAGGTGGGCGGAGCCATCTGTTAACAACCAGAGCTCAGAGGTGGGCGGAGTCATCTCTTAACAGAACTAGAGCTCAGAGGTGGGTGGAGCCATCTGTTAACAACCAGAGCTCAAATGTGGGCGGAGCCATCTGTTAACAACCAGAGCTCAGAGGTGGGCGGAGCCATCTGTCAACAACCAGAGCTCAAAGGTGGGCGGAGCCATCTGGTAACAGAACCAGAGCTCAGAGGTGGGCGGAGCCATCTGCCTCCACCAGTTTGTCGGGTGAGAGGAGAGCAGAGAGAGAAAAGGACAGCGTAGAGATCTTGAAATAACCTCCAAAATATCAGCAGCTTTAATTATTTCACCCAGAAATTAACGTGTTTTCGTGCCGGCTGTTTAACACACTCAATAAAAACACAGATTTGTCCATCCAGCTGCAGTTGTCGTAAAAAATAAATACTTTTGTGTTCAGGAACAAGCTGCAGCTTCCTCAGACGCCTTAATTTGAAAATACTTCTAAGTCCCGCCCCTTCCTCTTCCTCACAAGCAAATACACGTGTCTCTTGGACCTGCATAAAACTGGGTGGATTGACGGCAAGTTCCTGTGTAAATCGGACTTTGCACGATTTCTGATTTTAACCTGAACGGATTAATCGCAAAAAAATGAGCACCGAACATTTATCTTTTATTTCAACGTGAATGATTTTTTTTTTGTCCATTTTTTTGGGGATGATTTTCTCTAGTATTTTCCTCGGATGTGCGGCGGTTATTTTTTTTAAAGTTTTTTTCTGTAACAGAATTAAAGCTTGTTAATATGATGTTTGACCTTCTTTTTTTTTTTTTTTTTTTCCCAAACTGCTGATCATGTTGCTGGTTTTATTCTGAAAAGCTCGCGGTGTCCTCCTCGAATCTGCCGCGAAGTGAATCTGACTCTCCTCTGTGAGCGTATCTGACCGAGACAGCTTTTGCAGCTCTTCTAGCTGACGGGGGGGTTACGGTGTCTCCGCGGTGTCTGATTTTGTTGGCTGTAGAAGTAGAAGTACTTCCATATTTGGCTCCCGGCGTGAGTCTAGTAAAAAAAGAAAAGAAAAGGCAGTTAAGATGAAATGGGATTTGGCCCGAGATGCAGTGGACGGTTTGACTCTGCTGTCGGGGCTTCGGCGGCTTAACTCCAAACTGCTGCTGTAAACTGGACAGGAGGGAGAACAGAGCTGCGTCCTCACTCGGTGTTTCTGAGCAGAGGACGCCCGTTTTCATCCCTGACCCTCGACGAAGGACGGGTAGCGCTGATTCAGTCCGTCACAAGCGGTTAAATGATCAGACATTGTTTGAATTTGGCATAAAAACAGACAAAACGCCGGCGAGAGCTCGAAAGAAAAAAGACGAACGTACTCGTAGAACTGCAGTGACGTCCGGTAACTATTTCTTTTACTTGAGTTCTTGCGCACCAGTTGGATTTTTAGGTCAGTATGAGAGTCGTCTGTTTCTTTGTCCTCCTGTTTCACGAAGGAGGATCCACTCTGTAGCTTTCAGGGCGAAATTCCTTGAAAATTCGACGGATTTTCTTTTCTTTTTCGTCGCCAGAAGTAACTTTTATGTCCGAGGAATCAAACCCCGATCATGGTTTGCGGACAGCCTCGCGTTCAAATCCGCGTTCGTACCTTCCCTATTGTAAATACATCCCCCTCAGACAGAAAGAAAACACCAAACATTTTCCAATGTGCGTTTTAAGCGCAAAAAAAAATGTCGTTCGAAGAGAATTCAAGCCGTCAAAACGGCAAGAAAATTAGCATTTAAGACCGCGCTATACAAAAAAAAAAAGTAGTCTCCTCTTCTATGCTACGCGGCTCTATCTTTTTACACACACTCTCAGAGGTGGCGGCACAATGGCATCCAGGATGTCAGCGTGGCTGGCAGCTCGGTACCTGAGGGATCCACCACTCAGCGGGGTGAGAGACGGTGAGCAGGAGCGAGGGGAAGATCTGCGAAGAGGAAAAAGCTCGAGAGGCCACTTGTCAAAACAACGTGGCAACTCGATGACTTTTTCTTTAAAAAAAAAAAAAAAAAAAAAAAAAAGAGCGAAGAGGCAGGCGAGAAGGTTACCGGTAAGCCGCCCTGAGGAAGGGGAGAGGGAAGTGCAAAAATAATGGAAAAAAAAGAAAAAAAGAGGGGAATTCATGTGGTAAAAATATAACTTGTTAGAATGGCATCCTGTCAAGAGAATAATGAAAGGAAGAGATGTACAAAAAAAAAAAAAAAAAAAAAAAAGCCTCTGTGTGTGTGTGTGTGTGTGTGTGTGTGTGTGTGTGTGTGTGTGTGTGTGTGTGTGTGTGTGTGGGGGTGGGTGGGTGGCACACACACACACACACACACACACACACACACACACAGAATGATGATGCAGATCTGATTATCTCCGATAACTTCAACATCATTAAATCCGCCACGAATCAAAATCTAACATTGACAGTCATAAAAATACACATTTTCATTAACACACAACTGCAGAGCCGTTCATATTAAATACTAAAATTTTATTTATTTACATGTTAGAAGTAAACCAATCACCTGAAACTTGGTCCTTGCTCTCAGGTACTTCGAGGTTATGGATTCTTGTGCAGACTTTTAATACAAAAAAAAATGTAAATAAATAGGTAACACTTCACTGAAGGGCGACTGGACTATCAAGGACCCATGCATGAATTCATGCTTTGATACCTCATGAAAGGAAGTAACAAGTCTTTCATTCGTGATCTCATGACGTTATTCAAAAGCATTAACTAAGGTGATGATGATTATTATTATTATTATTATTGCTTTATTAAGCGGGATGATGGTGATGAATTCTTCGCAAATATATTTGGACCATTGAACCAAACTTTGCAGCACCGAACATCTAAAATCATCATGCTGTGCTGTGATTGGTTGATTTTTTGTTTTGGTTTGTTTGGCTCTGTCCGTTGAATAAGCTAAAAACTTTAAAAACTCAGACTTCATAATAATTAAAAAAAAAACATTTGTTCGAGCGCTTCCTGCTATTTTTACCCACGTCGGATATTAAAGATCAAATGTTCACTGTTAAGAGGCTCTAATATTTTATTCTGTTATTAATATATAGATATATATATATATATATATATATATCCAGTTAATCAGATAAGATGAGATATACATGTCATGTGTTCCACGGGAAGTTTGTGCTTTTATTTTGAAGGGGCCGTATCTTCCTAAAAATAAAGAAGTTGACGAACCATTTTAAACGTTCTTATCTTTCACTTTCGAGGCTTCAAACATGATGAACTCATGAGTTATTAATACTTATTGAATTAATGTGCTCTCTGCTGCAGCGTTTGGTTCAGTCGGGCCAAAATTCCTCTCGCAAAGAATTCCTCACGATCGTGTTTGAATAAATCATCATCATTGACGATGTACTCACCTAAGAGTTGTTCATGCATGAATCATGAATAAAGGACTTGAACTCATGTTACTTCCTGGTGATTCATGAGGTATTCATGAACTTCTTGATAGTTCATGTACCATTAACCGTAAAGTGTTACCAACAACGGTAAATCCACTTAAAAACACGCTGAGTCGGCATCGATTTTTTTTTTTTGATATACTGTATTTCACAGGGACTTTCAAAATAAAGTATCTTCAAGCCAAGACTTTTGATGGCACACCACATTTTGTGTGTGTGTGTGTGTGTGTGTTTCGGGCTGCACTGCGGTAGCAGGACTGTGTCGTAACAAGGCATCAGATCGCCGTGATTAATGCCTTTTAATAATGCCAGAAGCACACTAAGGGGAATAATAATAAAAAATAGAAAAAATAAAAACGCCGGGGGGGGACGCGCCGAGAAATGAATTAAATGCACCCTTCGTCCAAGGCTGTCAAGCAAACTGCCAACGAGCTTTAATAAAGCAGCTGAAAGTGATGAACGCGCCCTCCAAAAAAACCCCACAAGTTGTGACTGATGTCATTAGTAAAAAGATGTAGATAATCACATCTCGGGGCGGGGGCCGGGGCCGGGGCGGGGGTGGGGGGTGAATCCATCAGGATGCCGCCGGTGCAGTGTGTTTGTTTGCGTGTATTAACCCTACTTAGGGGGGGATAAATCGGTAGCTTTAGGATACATCAAGCAGCTGTTTTTGAGGAGGTAACGTATCCATAATGGAAGAATTTTCATAATATGTGAAGAGATTGATAGGAAGAGTGCTGCGTTCAAGCGCGGTTGTAATTTACAGAGTGCGCGAGAAGAGTCCGCGTGAACGGTGCCGTCCTTGTGGTTTCCACGATGTCGGGACTCAAGATTCTCCGCGAGCGCTGGAGTTCACGAGCTGTGACGTTGTTTGCCGATGGAAGTTCGTTTCACGTCGGACGTTAAGCTAATACGTTGTCTTTTTTTTTTTTTTTTTTGTCAAGTCGAGTTTTTGTCTTCGCGACTTAGATAATAGCCGACGTCTGAGGAAAAACGTCGACCTTTCCAACAGCCTCGTATTTTTGTTAGCCTCGGTGGCTTCTAGACGCCGTCCACGCTTTAAAAAAAAAGAAAAAAAAAAGTACGACTTGGACCGCTCGAACGCCGAGCATACAACGACTTCGCACGTTGGAAACCGCGAGCTCGCCGAATCCACTTTGAACGCGGCGTTTTTTCCGTTCGTAACTCAGTCGATGAGAAAACATTCGATTCCGTAAATTATCGAAAAGAATCGTCAGTAGTGAGAAACGAACAACTTTTGGCTTCAACTTCCGTAAGAAAATAAATAATTCGCTATTAGTTTCCGAGACAAGATATTAATCCTTTAAGCCCTCGAGGCCCCCAATTGGTTGCCAGGGAGAAGACTTAGCAAAACTATTATTTAAAATATGGACGTATATACTGATATTTACACATCTGAACAAATCTCACAATTGTTCCCTTTATTATTAAAAATAAAAAAAATTAATAACTTTTTATTGTGGCTGCAGAGATATACAAGTGGAGATCTACATATACAAATAGGTGTTTTCTTTTTTGAAAGGTTAAGAGCAACATTGGGACATAAACTGTAGTTATGTAATATTCATGAACATGATGACTGTAGTAAATTTAAAAGGACGGTTTCACCGCATAAAAAAAAAAAAAAACGCAGACAAACTGCCGGTTTAGATTCAGGTCAGAGAACGTGGAGCGGCTGCTGGGATGAGTCACGAAAAGAGAAACAAGGAGGAAAAACACTCCTCCTGATGTGATGCAAAACGTGGCTGATTAACAGCAACCGACAACAAGAGCGTCCGGTAAACTAAAGTTCACTGGCTAATTTGCCGAACCCAGAAACATCAATAAAATTTAAAAAAAACAAAAAAACCAGGACAGTAATTAGACGGGCTGTAAACAAATCTGAAGTCCAGCCACGAGTGTGTTCATGCTGAGAAAATATAACTTCCACGCTCTTTAATGTCGTCATTTACAAAAATGACTGGTTTAAAATAAGGAGATTAAAATAAAGATGTTTGTTTAAAAAATTGCATTTGAAAGTTTCCTCTTATTTTCCTGCTCCGGTGCTTTCAGCGAAGCCACTTGGTATTCTTAACTGTCATTGAATTGTACGTGTCAAGTTAATTCTGGAGCTTTTAACTGAATTAAACAGTCGAGAATGATGACTGTGACCTTCACAGATGGTTTTAGAGATGAAATTATTCACCAAACAACACAAAATGAATCAGAAACTACATCATCGGCTGATTTACTGCTAGAAATGGACTGTTTCCATGATTTTGACATTTAACTCTGTTATGATAATAAACTGGACAAATCTGATGCATATATTTCACTATCTTCTGGCTTTTTTCAGACCAAACTATTCACAATTTAACAAATCGGTGATTAAGATTGTTTTGTCAGCTGCTGCTTTCAGTCGATGTAACTGAAATGATGTTGAGTTAAAGAAACGGGGCCAAGGTTGAATATATTACACAACTTTTTTTTTCTTTTTTTAAGGTCGGGGTGGTTTCGAGGTTGAACAGCCTTCCAGCTGAAGATCTGCTAATTTACAGCTGTTTTCTACCTTGTTTCGAGCAACTAACGTCTGTCAGCTCAGCGCTCGCCCTCCCGCCTCGTCCTCCTTTCCGACGGGTCCACGCGGATCAACCTCCGCGCCGATAAATTAAACCAATGAAGTCTTAAAAGTCACGCGCAGAATGAGGTTTAGATTGCGTTTAGACGGCGGTGAAAGGTCTGGAAGAAGCATGTTTAAGTATGTCGGCGTGTGTGTCCGCTTACTCGCTGTCTCTCTGTGTGTGTGTGTGTGTGTGTGTGTGTGTGTGTGTGTGTGTGTGTGTGTACGATTATGTGTTGCAGTCCGCAGAGAGTCGCCCTCGGACAGCTCCCTAACTAAGACGAATCACACAGCCGGGCCTCCGGGTGACCAAGCAGGGCCTGGTGGGAACAACGTGGCCCAGATTGCAGCCCCGTCTGCGGGGAGGCAGCGAGCCGCACCTCCCTCTCTCCCTCCCTCCCTCCTGGAGCCTGACACACTGCCCTCTTCCTCCTCCCTCCTCTGTCCTTCATCAACTCCCTCCTCATCTCACTCTCACTCCCAGAGACCTCCTTAAAAAGATGTACTGCGTTTCCTCCTCACACACACACACACACACACACACACACACACACACACACACACACACACACACACACACACACACACACACACACACACACACACAGCCGTTAAATTAAACCCCATTTACAGGTTGTCTTTGATTCTGTTGTTTCAGCTCATCTGTTGACGTATGAAGCAGGTCACACGAGAACAGATCCTCTGCTTGACAAGTGGCAGTGAACAAAGTTTTTTGCTGCGCTTTCACCGAACAATTTGATACGGATGTTTGTTGCTCGACGTTCCAGCGGTCCGTGCTGATATAATGATGATTATATAACAATGTCGATAATTCTGACGTGATTGATGTGCGATTTATACTTTTATTGTGTTGTTTCGATCGTTTGAAGTGTCTTTGAGCATCTTGAAAAGCACCGCACAAATAAAAAGTGTTTATTATCGTTATTGTTATTATTACCTGGTATTAACATGCAAACCTGCATCTGGTTGAGGAAAAACACATGAAGGCGTGACCACCTGACCAATGAGAGAAGCCCTGCAGCAAGTTGAAAGGTCACCTGACTCCTCCTGCTTCCTGCTTTATTCAGCAGCAGAAGCAACAGTCAGTCTTCACTATATTTGTGCATTAATATCCAACGATGGACTTTATGTGCATTAAAACTACGCACGCGACATTTTCAAGCATTCGAGCAGTCGGATGAACGGCGGCGAAGTACGACCGGATACATCCGCGGGGAAAGTTGGCATCGTGCTCGAGCGGTAACCAACGGCGACGTCGCCTGCCGGTTTTGTGAACGGCCGTGGTGAAGCCTGGAGCTTGGATTTTGGCCGGCGGCCATCTTTGCTAGTTCAGGGAGCAGGAAGTGACCATATTTGGTCGAGCTAGGGAGGGGTGGGGGTTCAAACACCTCTCATTCGCTCTCCTTAATACATCCCATTTATATATATATATATATATCAGCGTAATTCACGGGCACACAACTAAAATACATCTAATATCAGAACCAGAACCAGAAACTTCCACGTCGGATTTCTCGTCAGTCTGACAGAACTTTCCGTCTCCTCCGGTTTCACCGCCGGAAGAACAAACGCTTCCTAAGACGGGTAAAACGCTTTTCCTTATCTTCCATCTCAACATTCGCAATCCTCGCTCTCGCTGTCCTCGTATCAATATGAGCTCGAGCGCCGTGTTTTTTCCGAGAATCAACCAGCCGGGTCATTTTTTTTTTTTTTTTTTTCTTCTTTCCGGTCGGCGCTGACTCGGCATCCCTTTGACAGTCAGCTCTTTTGACGGCGGCCGCTATGGAAATGAAGAAGAAGAGCGGAGAAGAGAGGGAATTTACATCCAAAATTGCCGTCTCCGTAGGAAAGTTACAGGGGGAGGAGTGTGTGTGTGTGTGTGTGTGTGTGTGTGTGTGTGTGTGTGTGTGTGTGTTCAGCAAGTTTACTGCTGCAACACTACGTGTCAAAACACACACGGATGCACTTATTTAGATCGATTTATTCTTGTGTAAGTTGTTAAATGACAAAGATTTAAGCGTTTTGTTGGGACAACTTTGATGACACAGCATTTTAAAATCCATAGGGAGCATGTTTCTTTTTGTTTCTTTTTTGACAGAAGCAGTTTCATATTTCGATTGTGGTGGGAGGATGGCAATCTATCGAAACACCAAAATATCTCATATCCAGTTTGTGTGTCATCATCCGGCTGAGCCAGACTACAGTTCACACCTGATTTATTTATTTTTTATCATTTTAAAAGCATCTGAAGTGGCCACTTGTGATTGGATTTATTATTATTTTTTTTTTTTTTTGCTTTGCTGCTCACATTTGATTTTATCTGGAAGTGGGAGTTGAAAAAAAAATAATAATCAACTGCTGACCAACAGTAAACTACACGTTTGAGGAGACGACGGTGGTGGAAACCTTTGCATATCGGATGCAAAATAAATGTGACGTTACAGGAGAGAAAAAAAAAAAAAAAGAAAGAAAAGAAAATGACGCTCGGCTCAAATCGACGCTAATAACAGAGAGTGAGATCGGTCAGGAGTTTAACAGTATGGGTAATGGTGGCAGTTGCCGTGGAAACGCAGGCATCGAAACGATGAGAGCTGACACGTCCGTGATCAAAAGTACAAAACTCAAAAACGGTGGAGGTGGTGGTGGTGGTGGGGTTGGGGGAGGGGGAGAGGGGGGTGGTGGTTTCCAACTCAGTACACCCGACTTCACCTCGCCATCCCGACCGAAGCGTCAATAAAACAGCTCGCGGAGACGACGACGACGACACGCGTCGATAACATATCGACGCAAAGTGGCGTTGACCGACGCAACCGCGTCTCCTCGGTCGCCGCGGTGGGAATCATCGGGACGAGCGACGAGTGAGCGGGTCAAATATAGGCCGCAAGGAAAATGAGATGATAAATATTTCAGGAGGAAAATACTCGCTTTAAACTACAGGACTGGAAAACAGGAGAGACTTCAGGGTGAACGAGGTTTACGATGGAGAGAGAGAGGGAGGGGGAGAGAGGGTGGAGGGAGAAGGGTGGAGGAGAAAGAGAGAGAGAGGGTGAAGGTCCATTCAAGCGTCCCGGTGGAGGGTCGGTGTTGTCGGAGAACGATCCGGAGCCACAAACCCATCGAAGGTTTTCATATGAAGGACAAATGTCAAGAACTCAACAAGTCTGATCTGATCTACACCCCCCCCCCCACCACCACCACCACCACCTTTGATCTGAAGAACCCCCCCCATCCAGTAAATGGAAAGCATTGAAAACGGATCAGACGTGGCTTCCCGCCCCACCAAGTGCACCATAGGCCTGTCAATCAAACAGACCCCACCCCCCCCACCCACCCCCACCGCCCAAAACACACCAATTTCTTTGAGACCTAATCTCTCAGTATTTATGGGGAATAAATTCAGACGGACCGCCAGAAAACTAATAAGAAGGAACGTTGGAAAAAAAAAAAACCGTCTTCACTTTGTATTTCATGAGAGAAGTTGAAGTCTACGGAGGTGAGATCTGTTTTGGTGACAGCCCCTAGCGGCCGTCGGTGGTATTGCAGTCGAAGGCACTTCCACATCGCCCTTATTTTTCAGATCTGGAAGCTACGTCCTCTTTTTTTTTTTTTTGAGGGGAACCTGAATACATTCGTGCCAACGAAAAAAATGAAAACGATTTCAGCTTTCTTTCCGACAGGATGTGACTGACTGACTCAAGAAAACCAAAACAAGCAGCTGAAAGATGCTAAAATGCGGATGTTTTATACCCAAAACATTATATTTCAATTTCTAAATTTAGTCGTCACAGCTGCGAAAAAAAAAAAAAGGTGCACACAATAAGGAAAAAATTACAAATACGTACGCAATAAAAATAAGATAGATAAATAGATTTTTTTTTGGGGGGGGGGAAGTAAGACCAATGAATAAACACGCAAACGGTCACATCAGGTCCTCCACGGCTGGTCAGCGTCCGCACTTAAAAAGTTTTTCATTTAATAAATAAGTCCTTTAAACAGGCGAGGAGCAGCTGACAGACGCACAAATCAATCGGGGGAGTTTTGGGTTCGAAAAAACAAAAAAAACAAAAAAAACAAAGGAGTATTGTTGTCGTGAAAAACAAGGGAAGCTGTTCGGAGGAGAAGCAGCCAGACAGACGAGTCGAGAACAAAGATCCTTTTTTTAGGCGTCGTGTTGCACAAGTGTTAAACAAAGCTACCTGTCAAAGCGCCGTCTGGAGGAGAGACGGGGGAAAAAAAAAAAAATCAGCCAAAAAAAAAAAAAAAAAAACGTCAGATCTCAACAGCCACACACACACACACACACACACACACACACACACACACACACACACACACACACACACACACACACACACTAACTTTTCCTTCTTTTTCAAAGCCAGGTTAGACATGATAGAAAGACAGGCCTGCTGTATTAGCCCTTAAAAGCACCAGTGTAACATCAAAAAGACATCAGAAGGGACTTCAGCTACACAGATGTAGAGATACACACACACACACACACACACACACACACACACACACACACACACACACACACACACACACACACACACACACACACACACACACACACACTCCCTGGCAACCGAGCCTGCGAGATAGCTGATGTAATTGGACTGCAAGTCCCATAAAGCAGCGAGTTGCCTGGTGAAGAGTTGGGAGGCACGCAGCCTCGACGCTGGGAATTAATATTGAGCACAGAGCCGCGGGGGGGCCACGGCACACTTTCACCCATGGAAAGATTTGGACTCTTTGTTTTATTATTTTTTATTGTTTTCGATCTGCCCCGCGCAGAAAAGACAATATGGACACAGTCGGAGCCCGAGCGCCCCCGAAGCAACGTTTCTTTCTTTTTTTTTAATTTTTTTTTACTGCTTGTGTTTAATGTAACTTTCTAGACGGCTACCAAACATGTTCAGGTAACGTTTTTCTTTTAAATATCATCCCCACCCCGCAAAAAAGGGGGAGGAGCCAGCGGCGGACCTGACCAAACACGAGGCCTGTCAATCAAACAGACTCCACAAATAAAATGACTAATTAATGAAACCTCCCTCTTGTGCATTTAATCGGCAGTGGATAAAAAGTGAGAGATGAACATAATGCCGATTTTGAGGACAAAATTCAACAAGTTCAACACACAGAAAAGAACATATTTAAAAAAACAAATTTTTAAAAAAGAAATTGAGAGATGAAACCGTGTAAAAGAAAAAAAAAAAAAAAGAAAAGAAAAAAGAAAGACATAAGAATGAATGACAGGGAACGAGGAGATACGAGCGCGGAGAGGAAAGATGAACAATGGGCACGTCAGAGTCAACCGCTAATCTGCGATGAGATAGCGCCTCGGTTTGATAAAACTCACCCGCCAGAGCAAAAGGGAAGAGACTCCTTTTCTCCTCGGCTTCCTCTGTCACTCAGAGATGTGCGTGCGAGTCTATATTAACGAGGCAAATAGCCTCTCCGTGCTTTATCTTCCTCGCAGGAGGCAGGAGATGAAGGTCCAACGAGAGCAGGTCTGGGAAGCGGATTTGGAAGCGCCTTGAGGCTGCAATACCACCGAGCGCCACCGGAGGTCGGCTCAAGTCAATACATTTTTATTTGTTGTTGATCTCGGTGTCGTTAGCTAAAGTCGTTCCTTCTTATTCGTTTTCTGGCGGTGCATCTGAAAATAATCCCGTCGTTTTTTTTTTGGGGGGGGGGGGGCGTGGCTGTTTGATTGACAGGCCAGTGGCGCAGTCAGGTTACGGCTATCTGTGGGCGGGGACGTAGTATCGTCAGTCAGATCCACCGCTCGCCCAAATATGGTCACTTCTTGCTCCAAACCGCTCCGAACTGATGAGGTGGCAACAACCAAAATCCAAATTCGAGGTTTGGGGGTAAAATGTAATAAAAAATGATTTTTTTCAAAGAATAGTCGAAAGAAAATTCCAGTATTTTCCATCATAGGTCCTCGTAAGCGAGGCAGTTTTTTTTTAATTTTTTTTAAATATTAGGTTCTCTGGTTAGAAAACTGTTATAAGACACCATGAAACATTAAAGCGGTTCCAGTCCAACCGAAGGAAGAAAAAAAACAAAAAAAACCCACCATTAGTCCCAAATGAAGGAATTTGCCCTTCAGGTAAGGTCCTGAGTAAATAACAGACATTTAAAGCCTTACTGAACAGTATTACCTCCATCAGACCCGAGTGTTACATCATTATGATGTAAAAAAAACAACCCGTTGTGTGTATCTCACCATGCGAGCAGGAATGCTTAATGCTGCGCTTACGCAATGTTTATCATCTTTGGCCCAGACGGCTGCTTTTCGTTTTGAACCGCCGCAGCATTAATGTTGGATATTCCTTCAGAGGAAGACTAACTTCTGCCTTTAATCCTTTACTTTCAACATATTTTATGAAAAAAAAAAAAAATCCCCCTCCCCCCTATCTGCTTTCAGGAGAACTGGAGCTCCACCGATAATATTTTAAAGTATTACGCAATTTTTTTTTGGCAACTATTGGATTATTTCACATCGCAAGCACACAAAAAAAAAACACAAAACAAAACGACTCGGCGGTTTTATTGCTGTTTTGATGTCGAAATGACGTTAACGTCCAAGATATGAGCTTAAAAGTGAAGGTAGTGAAATAACCCCTGAAAATAAAATCGGGTTCAAAGTGTCAAGAGGGAAAAAAAATAAATAAAAAGGGCGAAAATTTGCAAATTTCTGTGTTGATTCATGAATATAACAGAACAGTATCTGAGAAATGTAGATGTGTGAATTGACGGGTGAGACGCGCTACTTTAACCGAGATGGAGAGTTACGGATGTTTATTTTGAGCGATAAAAGAGTTTATACTGTTGTAATTATAAATGTGTGTGTAGGTAGGTAGGTAGGTATTTACTTTAAGTTTGGAGCTTTTTTTTGTTTTGTGTCGTGTTTTTTTTTTTTTTTTTTTTATGGTCGAAGTTCAAATGTCGCTCGGTGTGATTACAGAGACCCATATGCCCTCCCGCTCAGTGGAGGTGGAGGTGTGTGTGTGTGTGTGTGTGTGTGTGTGTGTGTGTGTGTGTGTGTGTGTGTGTGTGTGTGTGTGTGTGTGTGTGTGTGTGTGTGTGTGTGTGTGAATGAAGACACGGGACACAAAAGAGGGGTTGGGGTGAGGGGTGGGGGGAATAAAGCAAAAGTGTGGTGTAGCAATTACACAGTCTGTCAAAGCACGGCGGGAGGAAAAGGCTCAGTTCCTCTTCTGACCGAGAGTAAGTGTGTGAGTGTGTGTGTGTGTGTGAATGTGTGTGTGTGTGTGTGTGTGTGTGTGTGTGTGTGTGTGTGTGTGTGTGTGTGTGTGTGTGTGTGTGTGAGTGTGTGTGTGTGACAGTGTGTGTGTCTTACTTGTTAGGAGTCTACAAAGTCATGCCTCACGACTGCTTGCAGGCAGGAAGCAGACACAACACACACACACACACACACACACACACACACACACACACACACACACACACACACACACACACACACAAGAGTTGATAAAGGCTTTGGTAAGCCACAGGAAAGAGGGACGACTCAGCCCATGTGTGACCCTGTTGACCAAACCAATTTTCCCCTTGTCAAACAGTCGACTCCTGAGTGTGTGTGTGTGTGTGTGTGTGTGTGTGTGTGTGTGTGTGTGTGTGTGTGTGTGTGTGTGTGTGTGTGTGTGTGTGTGTGTTTTTAACTGAATAGAGTAAAAAAGAGTGTGTACTAATAATGCACTGATGGAACCAGTTTAGTAAACACACACACACACACACACACACACACACACACACACACACACACACACACACACACACACACACACACACACACACACACAGTTAGAATTGATGATACGTGTATGTTAGCATGTGTAACACAACAGCTCAGCTGACTAATCCCGTTATATCAGATTCAAAATGAACTGTGGGGGGGGTGGGGGGGGCGGGAGGGGGGCAAAGAGATTAAATGCCACTTTAAGGTCATCGCCTTTACATGTATATATATGTAAGTGCAATTTCGTACTCTGGCTACAGAGGGGAGTGATAGCTTCTTTCTTTTTTTTTAAAGATCCAAATCTCACTTTGAAAACTCTTCGTGTTTAAATCAATTCTATTCAATTCGGTTTATTTATCTCCATGAATAAAGCTAATTTTTGACCTTCTTTCCAAATTAGTTTTAATCAGGCTTTATATTATATATTATTGAAAAGTACAATTGTAATCCACCGAACGAGGGGGGACGATGGGAAACCGCTGACTCGGCATTCGTGGCTTTCTTACGTGACCTTTTTTCTCCGAAGAGAATTTGAACCCTCAATCTGAATATCTTTGGACCGTTTCTGACAATATCGTCATTTTTGCGAGGTAACGCTGTGTTTCTGTAGATTTTCAATGTCAAGAGTTTGACCTGCCTGCTCCCTCTCTCTTAAAAGAAAAAAAAAAAAGCTGGTGGATGATAAATATATATATAAAAGAAAAAGTCCTGCGGTATCTTTAGCAGCATGCGGTCGCCGTCTGTGTGTTTTTTGTTTTCTGAATCACCGCCGCGGCTCCCGGCTGCCTCTGATCCTACCGGCGAGTAAACCACAGGGCTGATGTTATTCATGTTGGTACGGTCTCGTCGGTCGGCTAAATATAGCGAGTCAAAACACACCCGATGCTAAAATACAGCGAGTTCAGCCCACCGGTTTGTTTTTTGTCCTAACATTTGAATAAGCGTTGAAAGCGAGGCCAAAGCGACAACTGCTTTCGATCCAAAAGAAGTTTTATTGGAGGCCACCTAAAATTAGTCATTTCTTTCATATATATATATATATATAGTTTATTCCAAGCAGGCCACCACAGGCCTGTCAATCAAACAGACACGCCCTCCCTTCCCCCGAAAACATACCTCTTTTTTGAGAGCTAATATCGAATTAATTAAAATGGACCTCCAAACAACGAATAAGAAGGAGTGACTTTAGTGAATGACACCCTCATGACTCGTGAAAAACATATATTGATGTGGTTTTTCATGAGTTGAAGTTGAATGGGAGTCTATGGAGGTGTTTTAGGAGCCACCCCCTAGTGGCCATCGGTGGTATTGCAGTTTCCGCACTCGTGTAACGATTCAGACCCGAAAGCTTACCTTCCCATTTACATACAGCCTGTGGTATTATCGCAAAGCAACGTGGGCAGGGACACCTCCCAGCATGCACCTGGAGAACAGAATCTAAATTATAACTCAATACACGCAAATGATCTGGTACTTAAATCTACTCTGGGTTAAATGGTGTTTCTGACTTTGAGTGATGTCAATGGATTTTTTTTTTTGTTGGTCTAACTTTAAAGTACTCAGCGTGAATTATGGCTTCAGTTTTGTTGTAGAATAAACAGTAATTAAAGTGATTGTTTGTCGGGTTGAGTGTTTGACACCAACGAACTAAATGGGCTCATTTCAAATATGTTCCAAACCCGACCGACAAGTTCGCAGATATCAGCAATAACCAAAGGAGACAAAAAATAAAAATAAACAACGAACAACAGGACACTACGACGAGTGGACTTCCATAACCGGTTAAAAATGGACAGGAGATAGCGCGATGATCCACGCCAGACCCTCTTCCTCCTTCCTGTCCTCAATCCTCCTTCGACCATCTGTAGC